>NW_025864595.1:0-1253 GCF_002878395.1 Capsicum annuum
AGAGAGAAAATCGAACTTTTAAAATACTAAATAAAAGTTAAGGGAATATCACATTGAAAATTAAATCAAAACTCAAACTTACTTAATTAATATATTTTATGATAAATCTTCAGTATCAATAAAATAAGTTTAATACGAAATGATACTAAATATAAATATCGTGATCTTTGAGACTTAAAAAATATTTTGATGAGGAAGAAAACTACATGCTAATGACTCTTCATTGTCCTCATCACTAAATATAATTATTTATTTTTTCTTGCCTTCACATTTTTTTCACTTTCTTTAGTGACATTAATTTTACCGTTATTATCATTAAGATCATTGTTATAATAGTTACTCTTACATGGACTATTTTTAGTATTGTTTTTGGGGGACAACAATAAGTGAAAATAGAATAGTTCATTTACTTAGTAGATTATGTACAAATATATATATATATATATATATATATATATATATATATAAAAGATAAATAAAAATATTGATCATAAAAAAAATCCGTTCACATCATTTGTTCACGTCTAGTTTTAATATTTATTTAGATTGTATTTTTTTTTTCATAGAACTGGATATAGACTGCTACAAAAATATAATCTTATGCAAGAAAGAAATTAATTAAATAAGAAAGGTGAGTGATACATACAAAAAGTGGAACAAAAGAAAATAAGAAAATAAACTTACCTTCAACAAAGATTTTCTCAACAATAATATTGGTCATCATCAATGAACCAAAAACAAATACAATGATAAAGCTTTTTTCCCCATAATAAGACCCTGTACCTGAAGACGAATTTAGGATTTAAAATTTATGAACTTAGTTAACAATCACAATATATTATCATGCTTGATTACAAAAATATCAATTACATTTCTAAAATGTAAAAGTTGCGCGTAATATATTTACATAAACAAATAAAGAAGACTGAAAAATGAAAAAATGAAATATTGAAAAAAACAAAAAAAGTAGTGTTGATAATTACCATCTTTTGAGACGATTAAGCACTTTATCGGATCTGAAAAAGCTACTAAATTAAATCACATGAATAACATATTAAAGAAAACAACATGTGATAAAGAAGAAAATGATTGTACCTCATGCATATTACAAATTTAATCATAATGTGTAAAATTGATAAATCACATAATATGATTTTTTGATGCACTTGCTTGTTCTAAAAATAAAGTAAGAAGACTATAGATAGTAAGAAGACTAACCTATACTTGTTCTGAGTTATACACACATATATACA
>NW_025864596.1:0-2347 GCF_002878395.1 Capsicum annuum
GGAAAAATGCTTGGAACTCTGGTCAAAGTTGATGCATGCACATCCTCTACCTTAAGAGGACGTTATGCACGAGTATGTGTCCAGATCCCACTCGAGATGCCATTGCTAACATCAATACTCATAAGGGACCATCTCCAACAAATCCAATACGAAGGAGAGGGTTTCCTCTGCAAAGTTTGTGGCTGTCTCGGCCATACAACTATAAGATGCAAAATCAAGCTATCATTACCAGAAACTCAAAATGAACAGTCGCCGGAGAACCCAAAAGAATTAGAACAATGCATACAAAAATGGCAAACGATTATCTTCAAATGAGGGAAAAGTCGCAAGACAAACTACACTAGAAGTCACATAACTAAGGTAGTTCCAGGTAAGTCTTCTAACCCTCACGATAACTGGACCGGACCCTTAATGTCCACATCTGGAATCAGTGGAGGCGAAGAGGGCAAAGCACCACTTCAGATGCTTTCTCCAAGTCAGGGTCGGCCTAATTACCAAATGGGCTAAAATGATAAAAGGGCCAAGAATAATTATCCTCAACAGAATAACAAAGGGAAAGATTTGGTTAGCCCAACTCCTAAGCCCACTCCTGAGGCCCATTCCAAGGGAACCCGAAGTCCCCAATAACCAGCATAAGGTTTCCTTGACTAATATTTCTTTAGGAACTAAAATGGATAGTAATGCTAATCCCTATGCTGAGGTCTCATCACTCACCCAAAAAGTCTCCAAACCTAGAAATCCGGAACCCTCTTCTTCCTATAATACTCCACCAATGGCTCCTAACCCAACCAAGCAAATCACTGCTAACAGTCAAATCAAAGATATTGAAATGACTAAGGAATGAGACACTCAGGATATTATCTCCCCTATTCATCTTCCCTCTAACACTAATTACCAACATAACAACCATAACTTCATTCCTCTTTTCACAACTTTAGAGAAGAAAGATAATGAGGATTCCAACAAGCCTCCTCAGTAACTCCAACCAGAACCTCATAACATTTACCACTCCACCACTACCATTAAACCACCAACCAACATCTTGGCTGGAGATGGGCCTACTAGAATAAGTGGTACCTCTCAACTTAACCTGGGAAGGGTTTCACTTCTAAATCCTCATTCAGAATTCTCATTACTTAGCCCAGTTAATCATGGACAGGATAAATCAGGGGCTCAAATCATATGGTCAGAACATATGGATGACAGCCCTTATGAACCTAACCAATCAACCAAATCCAATCCCTCCAACTCTATACTTGATGAATACAGAAATGACTGCCATGAATCAGACTCTACCCTTCTTTCCTCCCAAAATAAGGGAACTGCTGGAACAAGGCCCTCTTTTTGTAAATATATCTGGGGAAGGACAGATAGCCCTGACACCTCCAGGGCCTCCCCTGAATCCACCCTTAAATTGGGAAAGGGACAAAATATTGGAAGCACTAAGAGAAGGAAATATGGAACTAGAGGGAATACTACAAACTCTGAAAGTTCCAAAAAATAGAAGCCATGACCCTAGAAAGGCCAGTCCATCTCACATTCGAAGAGGTAACAAGCGAGATTTTAATCCTCCTTATTCCCAAAAAGATCAAAAAGCTAGACCTAAAGATAATTCCCCCATGTCCAGCAAGAAGAGCTTATTATTAGATCAAAATGTCACCTTTATCCAAGAAGAAAAAGAGGTAAGACTCTGTAATGGGGAGGGGAAAGAAGATCCTAATGGATATCCAGGAATGGGACATACCAACCATGCCAATGATGAATTGCATCATTTGGAACACTAGGGGGGCCAACAATGTTGAATTCAAGAGGCATTGCAAAGCCATGATAGAGATGCACAAGCCCATTATCCTGGCACTTCTTGAAACCAGGATGGGGGATCATAACAAGCTTGCTAAGGACTTGGGGTTCTCAAACAAAATTCAATATCCTGCTGTGAGGACATCAGAGGGTCTGGTCATTATGTGGAATGATCATAATATCAGTATTAACGACATCAACATCTCCCCTCAAGGTATCCATGGAACTGTTCAGGTTAGCAACCCTCCTTCTTGTTGGTACTTCAGCGCTATATATGCTAGTAACCACTTCTAAGATAGAAAAGTTCTTTGAAATTAACTTACAGACCTTTCTGATACCATTAATAATGACCTTCAAAAATCCTAGTTGGTGGGTGGGGACTTCAATGAGATTCTATCTTTCTCTGACAAATTTGGAGAAAACAGTTTTAATTCCAGCAGAGCATCCCACTTCTGGGACTGCATCAACCAAAGTAACCTCATTGACTTAAGATTTAGAGGAAGCAAGTTTACATGGACTAATAAAAGGTATAGGAATAGAAGCTCCC
>NW_025864597.1:0-1174 GCF_002878395.1 Capsicum annuum
CCCTGACACGCCTCAATTAATTTTTAACCTAAAATACGCCCGAACCCCGAGCCCACCCTCAAAAACATGGGCTATAACATACAGATTGGGCCCAAAAATGCCTCGCTGGTGCCATTTCACTCATTTGTCCAGCCAAAGGGCCAAGAAAAATTAAAATAACCGCATTGGGATGATTTACAATCTCCCTGGTATGCCTCAGTTGATTTTATACCCACAACACGCCTGGACCTCGGGTCCACCCCTAAAATCGTGGGCTATAGAACACCAATTTGGACCAAAACTGCCCCGTTCGCACCATTTTGCTCGTTTGTCCACCCAAATGGCCACAAAAAATTAAAAGAGCCATATTGGGATGATCCCCAACCTCCCTAGAATGCCCCAGTTAATTTTTGGCCCACAGCCTGCTCGTACCCTGGTCCCGCCCCCAAAACCATGGGCTATAGCACACCGATTTGGCCCAAAAATGCACTGTTTGCATCATTTCACCCGTTTGTCTACCCAAATGGCCACAAAATATTAAACAGACCATACTAGGATGATTCCCAACCTCTCTGGCATGCCTCAGTTAATTTTAAGCACACAGCATGCTCGGACCTCAGAACCACCCCCAAAATCGTAGGCTATATAACATCAATTTAGCCCGAAAATAATTTGTTCACGCTGTTTCACCCGTTTGTTCACCCAAATGGCCCTAAATAATTAAACAAACTACACTGGGATGATTCCAAACCTTCCTGGCATGCGTCGATTTATTTTCGACACACAACACGCTCGGAGCCCAGGCCAACCCACGAAATCGTGGGCTATATCACTGTGATTTGGCCCAAAAATGCCCCATTCGTGCCATTTTACCTGTTTGGCCACCCAAATGGCCGTAAAAAATTAAATAGACCACGTTGGCCTGATTTCCACCATTTTTAGCATGTCCCGATTAATTTTTGACCCACAACATAGCAGGACACTGGGCCCACCCCTAAAACTATGGGCTACAGCATACCGATTTGGCTCGAAATGCCCCGTTCAGGTTGTTTTGCCCGTTTGTCCACCCAAATGGCCATGAAAAATTAAATGGACTATACTGGGATGATCCTTAACCTCCTTGGCATGCCCGGGTCAATTTTTCGCCTACAGCACCCCCAAACTCCCGGCCCATACCCGTAACTGTGGGCTATAG
>NW_025864598.1:0-1512 GCF_002878395.1 Capsicum annuum
TTTCACGACCCAAATATCAAAATCATGATAAATATCCTTCAAGATTCATGCTTTATATCTCCACACATGTAAATTCATCTTTCAAAATCATAAACATCAAGATTTCATAATAATCATCCTAAGATATGGGTTCATGCTTCAAATTCGTAACAATCAAATAAAAATCATGCCTTTGTAAAGAAAATTACTTTTGGGCACAAGAACGAAAGAGAGTTCTTGTTGAAAAACCCCACATACCTTGAATGATAAAATTTAGATCGATACTCATTTTTGAGATTTTAATCGTGCCTTTGATTGATGGTTCTTGGAGATCTTGAACTAGGAACTTGGAATCTTGAATAAATTTGCAGAAATAATGGTGAACTTTGGAGGTTCTTGAAGTTGGATGTAGGAGCTTAGGGTTTTCTTTTTGAGGTAATTTGATGAAATATAACATATAATGCTTATAATAGGCTTTAATATAGGGTTTGGACGGATTTTGGGTGAGGGGGAATGACCAAAACGCCCCTAAAAATCAAATAATTCTCGAATCTGTCCTTTGGTGGACTGTTTTGATAGTTTGAAGTAGATCAACCATAACGTTTTACTCCTTTATCCAAATTGGATGAAACCAATTTCATTAGAAAGATGAATCTCATATCTTTCCATTGATATATAGTATCTCACCCAGATCATTGTGAACAAGGAGTTATGATTGTTTGAAGTTGACCCAAAAATTCTGTTTTGATAGGCTGAAGTAGATCGACCATAACTTTTTGATCCGATAGACAAGTTGGATGAAACCAATTCCATTGGAAAGAGGACTCACAGAGATTTTCATTGATATATTGTAGATCACGCAAATCATTATGTACAAGGAGTTATGATCATTTAAAGTTGAAGCAAAAATACGCCAGGCATCAGTACTTTTTCCTGCATGTTTACTATTCACTACTATTCATGGTTCGATCGGAATGTTCATAACTCGTCGCTCGGATGTCCGTTTAGGATTATCCACATATCGTTGGAAAGCTTATTCGATAGTCTATGCAATGGTGGGTCATAATCAAAGACATTCCACAAGAAAAATTTATAATTCATTCTAGAAGATAGAACCCAACACGTTTACGTAAAAAATTTCAAAGAAAAATTTCTCGGGGTATTACATCATCCCTCCTTGGAAACATTCTTTCTCGAATGACGCTAGACATGCCAATATTAGATAGAGAATAGAACATACAGATGAAACCATTCGTTAGACTCATCACCACATCATTTCTCACTCCGAATGCAAAATAGAATGCATAAATTCAAGAAACTATAGCTGAACACATAATAAATGACAGCTAAACTACTGTAACTTTTATCAAAAGTGCATGATTTAGGAAAGAACGGTACCTTCAGCTTGATCGGAGTTCGCAGAAAATAGGTATGGGTACTTGGATCACATATTCGCCTCAGCTTCCCAAGTTGCACCCTCAACAGATTGGTTTCGCCACAACACCTTGACCAAAGGAACAAAGAAGTTCCCTT
>NW_025864599.1:0-1927 GCF_002878395.1 Capsicum annuum
TATCTTGATCTATAGCTTATTTTATGTTGTATGTTGTACGAAGGAACGAAATCTCCCTATGTTACAACGTCTCACTGAACTCGAAGTCTCGAACTAGTACCTAATTCAAGTAGATATGTGTACAGACAAGGAATTGGCATATTGGTCTCTTTATAGAAACTTGACCATTATGTGAAATCATATACTTTTATGTGAATTCAGATGAATTGAAGGAGTCTCCAATACAAATTCCTATCGGTGAATATGAGCACTTGTTTCATTTGTCTTCTTTGGAAGGTCGTCTGTTAGGGCATGAAAAGTTTTGATGATAGACAGATGAATGAAACATGTTGTGCAAACTGGTTCATACAAGTGAAACTACTTCGGACATATGGAGTGCATGCTGAAATCATTACATGCTAAAATTATTACACAAGCTGTCAACACATGGATAAGCAAAGGATGTTCACATGGCTATATGAAGATAATTGGAGCAGTTAGAGTTTGAGTAGATCAAAAAGTCTACGAGGTAGAAGGATAAAGTAAAAGAGTCTTACTCAATTTAGAAGAAGGAGAGATGGTTACAACAAGGAGTGAGTTACTTGAAAGAGTCCTACAGAAGATACAAGTAAAGAAGAAAAAGGATTGCATCTGAGGGAGTATATATAGACGACAAGCTGCATTCAAATAACTATTCATGCACTGATAAGAAAATCAACAATTAGCAAAATCGTTCACCAACTTGAAAAAGAACGTAGTTCTCACTTAGTATGTTTTAGACTGCTTGTAATATGACGGTTCTTGAGTTGTAATGAGTAAATTGTTCTAGTTTCAGTATTCTATAAGCTGAGTTAGGAATCACGTCTTCAAGTTAGGGAACTCGAAGACTTGGGAACACTTATCTTGGGAAGATTTGTATTTCTGTAGTAATTGGAGTTAGAAGTTTAATTCCTTGTTTACAAGAAGTCTTGTAATTGTGTTGATTGTTGAGGCTCAAAGTTATAGTGAAGATTGGGGTTAAATCCTGTAGAGGTACAGGTCATGGTTTTTTACACCTTTTGAGCTGGGTGTTTTTCACATAAAAATTACTGTGTTCAGTTTTCACTTCTGTGAACCATGTATACTTACTTGTTCCACAGATAGGCAATCAGAAGGGATCATACTCTAACAAGTGGTATCAGAGACGGTTGTCTTAAATAAGGTTTGCACCTAAGATCAAATCATTATGATGAATTCCACACCTCCTACTGGTCACAGTGAAGGTCAATCCACTACTAGACCCCCACTCTTTGATGGTACTCATTTCATCTGGTGAAAAGCCAGGATGGAGATGTTTATTCAAAGAGAAGACTATGAATTATGGGATAAGATTACTGAAGGTCCTACTATCCCTATGAAGACAGAAAATGGTGTGCAAGTCAAGAAAATAAGAAGTGAGTTCACTGTTGATGATCTTTTGGCTTTAAAGAAAAATGTTAAGGCAAAGAATATCCCAGTCTGTGGTCTAGGACCTGCCGAATACAATAGAATATCTACCTGTACCACTGCTAAGCAAATATGGGATGCCTTAGTAAATGCCCATGAAGGTACCTCTCAGGTAAGGAAATTCAGGATCTCTGTCCTTTTTACTGAATATGAAGCGTTTAAGATGAAGGAAAATGAATCCTTGCATGATATGATGACAAGACTTACTACTCTAACAAATGAGTTAACCTCCTTGGGAAAAGTCATCACTGAAGAAGAACAAGTAGAGAAGGTTCCGAGGGTGCTACCAAAGTCAAAATGGAATGTTAAAGTCACTGCAATCAGGAAAGCGAATAAGGATCTCACAGGTATGACTTTGGATAAACTAGTAGGGAATTTAAGAACCTATGAAATGGAAGTTGATGGCATTAAGGAAAAGAAGGCTTCTAAAAAAATCTTGGCCTTGAAGGCTTCTGATAGTGAT
>NW_025864600.1:0-4134 GCF_002878395.1 Capsicum annuum
AAATTTGTCTATTGTTCATCTTGTTCTTGTTGTGTTGCTACTATTTTTGTGTTGAAATACACCCTTGTATCTTGTATTCTTGTTGTTGGTAGTGAATCCGAGTGTGGTCTCCAAAAAGATCCTTGGATCCTTAAGATTTACGAACTGTTTTGGAGTTGTTTCGTGCTTTCGTTGTTTTTCCCGTATCATTTGGTATCAAAGCCATATTTGATTTTGTTCTAACAATATTAAGGGCTTGAGACCTTGAAAACTACAAAAAAAAAACTGAAATCTGAAAATTCCAGAAACAGTCAAATCTGCCACCTTTGTGTTCTTGGCTGAAAATTGTGTTCTTGTTGTGTCTTGGCCGAGATTTTTACTTGTATTAAGTGTTTCTAGTGTTAGTATTGTTCTTCACTAACACTTTGAGTCTATATCTTGATTTGAGCCTTTGTTGTTGATGTTGTTATTGTGAACTTGGACTTGGCCGATTGCTGTTGGTATTGTTGTTGCGGGTTCAAGACTTAAACGTGTAATGTGTTGTTGATTCAAGTTTTGAACTTGTATTGTGGAGATTGTGTTGTGGAATTTTTAAGCTTGTAAGGTTGTTTTGTTGTTTGGGAGGTCCAACTTAAACCTTAGAACTTCAAGACTCAAAGTTTGTATTCTTCATCATATCCAAATATTATTGAAAAAAAAAGTGGTTTTTGATCTTAGAAGAAGAAAAAAGTATGTGTATTATGTTAGTCTTGCAAGACATAGATCCAAGTTTCAAGGTATAGTACTTGTGACTCAAAAACTTTTACATCACTTCTCAACCACTTTCCCAGGAAACAAGGGTCCATGTTATAAGGAGAAGTACAAGAAAGTCAAAGTCTTGAAAACTTGAATTTAAAAAGGCTCCAAGACTTGTTTGAATTTCCATCCTTAAAATACATTCCACCAATTCCTAAATTGTAAATTGACCAAGACTTGAAATTGGACAGCAAAAATTGTTAGAAACCGCAACCAATTATGTGCTGCCACGTCAGCATTGTTACTACTCATGCAACAATTTTGGCTCAAACTTGAGATTTTCTTAGTTTTTTCTTATTGTTCCGTAGTTTCATTTGATTGATCCGAACGCTAATTGACAAGATAGTAAACTCCTACTAGATTGTAAATTAGTTTTGTGTCCATTTGTTCGTGTTAACATTCTTTGTGTGCTTTTCTCTTTTATGAATTCATTGTATCTTGTTAGTTCAAGACCGTAAACAAATTTTCTTTGAGTCAACTCAAATGAAAATCTATTTCGGGTAGAGTAGACTCGACCCTCAATCACTCGCGAAGTACAAGCCGTCTTTCAACACTTGTGAAACCAAGTGTGAGGTAAAACCAAGAGTGAGAGTGTGGTGAGGCATTTTGAACTAACAAGTTTGTTTTGTCATTTGTTATTATCCTTTGCTTTAGGTACCATGGCTGCCACTAATATTGATGCCACGTTTGATCGCATCAATGACGATATTGAAGAAATGAAATGGCACGTGGAAAGGCTACGCCAATTGTTACCTAAACTTATCCCACAAAATTTGATACGGGAAAGACAAGGGAAGCACGAAACAAACACCAAATCAGTGCACTAATCTTAAGGATTCAAGGACCAAGATGGAGACCACACTCGGATTCGCTACCAACAACAAGAATACAAGATACAAGAGTATATTTTAACACCAAAACAGTTATAAAACATGAAGAACAAGATGAACAACAATAATACAAGTTTTGGATTCAACGAAGACCCCAAAACAATCCACTACACAACGCATACACGATTTGTAAGAAAATAAAGATAGATAGTGAGACCAAGATTATTATAAGATTAAGAACCAAGTGTATTTCACCACTAACCCCTAATGAATATAACAATCAAAACCACACTCTTACGGTGACCACCAAGGGAATGAACTCACCTCAACATCTACCATTTCCAAGCAAAGATCAATATTGGCTTTTCCAAGCCCTATGCTAAGGATGACTTTTCCAAGCCCTGCAACTAAGGGTGTTACACTCTCAAAAGAGAGAAAATATGTGTTTCAATTCTTCATCATTCCAAATCTAGTGAAAATAAGACTAAGGGGGCCTATTTATAATATATTACAAATGAAGATAAAAAGACCACTTTGCCCTTAATGAGGGGGATGGCCATGGTATGTAAATACACCATGTGTAATGTCCAAAATGCCCTTAATTAAGGTCCAAAACCGTGAGTCCTCAACCTTAAATGCTCCAAGCAATCTTCCACACGCAAGATTGCTTTAAGTTATGCTCAAAACGGGTCCTCCATGCATATTCTTGTATTCTCGAGGTGACCAAGTCTTGAGCCTCTATGTGTTGGCCTCCAAAAATGTCATCAAAATATAAGATGGCCATTTGTCCCATATCATCTCCCCCTTCTTGAAAAGGATTCGACCTCGAATCCAAACCTTGCAAAACCGAAAAGAGGATAAACAAATACAAACTCCTCATGGCATGAGGGTTAGGGTTAGCATAACAAATCATCTCAACATGCCAAGTTGCACATATTTGCAATATAACCAAGAATCCTTTGAAAGAAATATTAAAAACTCAATAAAAGATGTACAAAGGATTTGGTTATAGGATACATCAAGAGTAACACTTTGCTTGTCATGTAAACCAAGAAGCAAGTTTGGTGCACCAACATCACCATTTCTAAATTTGGCAGCGGGGTCAAATGGGAAAATTGGCCATAGACATGGGTCTCGACAATACTTCCCTTTCCCGTGGTCGACACCCAAACTAAATAACATACTCTCTACAATAACATACATATCATCCAAAGCAAATAGAGAGTAGAGAAAGGTATCACTCAAATCGACTTCTACTAAGGTTCTCTCATGTGTGTACTCACTACTAGTTTCCCAATAATCACCATGAATACTCTCAACAATGAAATCACACAAAGTAGAAGAAGAAGTAGCTTTCGCAACTACACATTCCTTACCCTTAAGAGTACTCTCATCTTCCAAGAAGAGATTTCCCTTTTTAGGAGGAATGTTGTCACACCATAGTGGGTTAGCATATAGGCTATAGCTTCCAAGGCAAGCTATACCATCATTTTCACCACTAGGTTCATTAGGAGTGTTTAAATCATTTTCAAACAAGACATTATACATAAAAAGAGCGTGATCTACCTTAGGGACATATTTGGAACAAGCAAGTTCCTCACTCTCTAAATGATCAATATCAAGTTTCAAGGATGTTTCAAACACAACATTACCCCAAGAAGAGCTCTCGGGTTCATTCTCACTTTGATCAATATTTTCAACATCATCACACACTTGAGGTTCAATAATTACATCATACACATCCTCAAGTGGTGGGTAATTTTCACACATAAGTTGATCAACACAAATTTCAGAAGATAATGTACTTTTATTCAACATAATGGTTTCAACACTAGGTGGATATAAATCGATCTTACAAGAAGAGTCTATTCGGTCATCACTAGGATCAACTAGTGTATCCACACTCACAACATGTACATCATCATCAAGTGGCAAAGAAACAATACACTCACATATAGGCAAGCTACAACTCACACTCAATGGGCTAGTAGCCACACAATTATCATTCACATGTACAAAAGTGTAAGAGTTTGCCATTTTACTTTGAAGTCCTTGAGAAGATTCTTCTTTGTCATGGTGTGAAGGTCCTCCAAAAGTTTGGGCAGCAACTTCCTTTTGGCATTGTTCTTCTTCTTTTGCTATGTTGTTACCTACACAAATGCCCTTAGAAATAGAAGGACAACCAATGTTAGCATGGTTTGGTGGTAATCCTCTCACTTTGCTCTACACAACCTCTTCTTTTTCCACTCTCGGATTATCATCCTGCACTCCCTTACTCCTATTAATCTTTTGTCTCTCATAATAATCCGGATTGGAGTAGGTAGGCATTTTTCTTTGTGGATTGGGCAGCAAGTAAGTCATGATGCGATTCCCCCATTGGTCTCTTATAATATTTGGCCAATTTTACACGTTTGGAACTCTATGTTGTGCAAACCAATCGACACCTAAGCATACATGATCATATGTCAATGGAAGAATATCGTACCACACCTCCTCATGGTATTCAAATTGGGAGAAGACAACCTTGACC
>NW_025864601.1:0-1791 GCF_002878395.1 Capsicum annuum
TTTTTTTTAAAATGACCTAAACCCCAATAGTTTGTAACTTAATTACAACAAATCTCTACATTTTACGTAATTTCTTAAAAAATTAATTTTTAATCTGTTGAGATACATAACTAGCTCCCAATATATCCAATAAAAATTTATTTTTTTCGTTGTAAATATACATAATTAACTCTAAATATATTTTTTCAATTTTGAATTTATCGAGATACATAATTAGCTCCTAATACATCCAACAAAGATACATAATTAGTTGAAATTCTTATAATTACTTTGTAAGGGCGGAAATTTTGTATGAATATGATAAGTTAAGATGTATGTTTATGTCATTTTTCCTGTTTTTTTTCTTGGTCACGTAGATGTTCATTTAGGCCTCTTGAGGTTTAGGTAATTACAAAACAATTTTCTAATCCCAAAAAATGATTGATATGATTATTTTATCGTACTGTTCATATTAATTGATGTTTAGAGTAATCATGTTTTAAAATTTATTCAGATAATAAATAATTAATGTTAAGGGTAAAATAGAAATAATTCTTTTGTCTTTTCTTGATATATCAAAAGTGACAAATAAAAATAAAAATCTAGTTAGAAAAATAATGACAATTAAAGACGAATAGAGGAAATATTTAACAAATTAAAGTATAATTACGTACTCTTGGATCCTCTATTATTAAAACAATGTCGACAATAGGGATAAGGGATCCTGAAATTAATTTTACGAAGAGTTTATTTCATGTTTGGTTAAGAAAAAAAAATATGGGATAACTCAATATTTCTATCCCTCTTCAAGTCTGAACTAATTCCGGGATAGCTAATTTCGAGATAATTAATTCCCGAATAACATATTTTCTAACCAAATGACTCCTAAGCTTAGTTTATCCCTTTTTAGTAGGAAAATAATGATGTCATTTTCGATATATCCAGGGGAGGACCTATTAAGGTCCGTGAGGGTGCCACTCCACCCGTAAGCTCCGACGTAAACTCTATATATGTATAGGTATATATATAGAAAATGTAGATATATAATAGTAATGCCACCGATGCAGGTTCGAATCCTACTGGCATCAACACCTTTTTTTTTGGTTATTTATACTTAGTTTACTTAGTTTATTTCTATCAATTAAATCAATTGTATCCAACTATGAAATCATGCAATTAGGACGTTAACTTACGTATAATTCTATAATAAAAGCTCGATATTATAATTGAAAATTTTCGTTTTTTTCCTCTTCACTAGATATGTTTTTAATTATTGTTGAATTATATTAACTAATTTATTTTTGACTGAAATAGCAAGTTTTTGGCGAAGAATTGGAGAGGGTTTAAGTTCTTTATATGTTACAAAGCTTGCTATTTTATTTTATTTTATTTTTAAAAAGAGTTTAATTCTATTTTCTCTTTAATGTTTGAGTTCTGACTCTATTTCAAAATACCAAATTGTAAATTTTGAATATATAATGAATTTTAATTCTTAATTATTATAATAAAACATTGCACACAAAATTGAGGTCAAATTGCGAAAGTCATAATTATTTTTTTTTTATAAAAAATAAATAGATAAAAAGTTGATGCATTCCTTCTTTTAACCACTCCTGTTAAGAGATAGTGACAGAGCCAAAAATTTTATTAAAGAGGTTTAAAATCGAAAGAAAAAAACGCACAAACTAGTCGAAGGAGTTTCAACATCTACTATATATCAAAGAATTTTTTTTTAGCTATATATAAATAATACAGTTTTCTGACAAAGGAGATTAAGATGAATACTTTGGCCACAAGTTGGTTCTTCCCTTG
>NW_025864602.1:0-1477 GCF_002878395.1 Capsicum annuum
GAATAAAAGTTCATAAATTGACATGAACGATGCGACATCTCGAAGATGTGCATACTGAGTATTGAACATATATTGAAGAATTAGAAAATTCTTCATGAACTCGCTTATTCTCATCATAAGTTGGTTGAACCAACTAATTTTGGGATTAGATCCCTCAAAATCTGAAAAGTATAAACGGTGAATATGGGCCCGTTTACCTATCATGTGATATGTTGAAAAGATGCATCAATAAGATGATCACATGTACATTCATGGTCAACCTACGTTTGACATTCATAAAGTTACTTGTTCAATATAAATTGAGCATAATTTTCAGATTGTGCAATCAAGAAAGTTATCTTGATGATGATGGTTTGGTATTGAATGCCTTTGATAAATAACTAAACCATCGCTAATGAGAACACAACTTCATGTGTTGGTTTAAAATATGATATATTGTATACAATAACATTAAAATATGATATATTGTATACAATAACACTTGTATGCATTAGACCAATAAATTGTGACTATTTCTTCCCTCTCAATTGGTTCAAGGTCGGGAACCAATTATTTCATCTAATAATTTTGATGTGCGGTATACGATTAATGAATATACCATAATGCACAAAGATGGATTCCTCAAAGAAATAGAGGATGCATGTTAGTTTTCCTAACATAAGGGGGAGATTATAAGCGCTATGAAATATGTTAGGAATTATCACCAGATCCTCATCCAAAAGATAATTCAAGTCAAATGCCGAAAATATCTCATATTAAGCGCAAGTGCTCTTATTTTGTGTTTCTAAAGGACAGAGTCTATGCATACGTGAAGAGTGGTAGACTAATCGGTTCCAAATGAAATAGTCCTTGAAAAATAAGGAGCAAATAATCATAATAAGAAGGCAATGAACTCTTGAAGAACCTACGACATAACACTTCATGAAACCTTATGTAAGGTTCATGTGCCTGAAAATAATGAAGTGATGAGATCTCAAAATATTATGTCGCATTGTGAATCGATACGAAATGATATATCATCAATATATTTGACACAATATTGACGCATATTGTGAAAGATTACGAGGATCTAAATTCTACGTTTATTTAAGCATGCTGACGTAGAAACATTTATCAAGTAACATGAAATGATGCATCTTGGTAAGTATAAAACTTATTTGATTTGAAGTCTAGATATTTGAAGATGTCACTCATGAAATGTTGAATATTGTCACTTGACAAAACTTATGTAAAAAACTTTTAAAAATGCTTGAAGCATATAAAAGTTTTTCGGAAACTTATTTATAATCCTTATATTGTATAAGCTTATAGCTTGAAAATCATTAGAACTCTTGGAGAGTTTTCAAAGCAATAGATTATTTACTGAAATTCGAAATATATCAAATTGAATTGGTTATGAAGTACCATATCTTAGTGCAATTGATGCACTCATGTACCTTGCAAATACTACAAGGTCTATAACCTTTTCGGTTAATTT
>NW_025864603.1:0-1063 GCF_002878395.1 Capsicum annuum
ATATATATATATATATATATAGAGAGAGAGAGAGAGAGAGAGAGCATAGCCATAATACCATAATTTGGAAAAACTTGCTAATCCATTGAGTCAAGTAGTAAACCTTATGCTAAATGGTTCTTGCCCTCAACTAGGTCTAACATGCCCGTAATCTAGGGTAATAGGATCCTATAGTCATAACAAATATTTCATCTTAAGGGTCAATTCACCGTTCTATCCCCCAAACTCATACGTTAGGCTAAGTCATGGTGTTCTGTCCACAATCCCATCCTAACATTCTTACCTAACATGCAATATTTAAATAATATACTATCTCGTGAAAAAAGTAGACAAAAACCAACCTCAATGCTGAACTGCAAGTCCTTGAATCATCCATAAATTATTCGCCTTTGCTCGATGATCCCAAAATTTTGCCACGATATCAAAAAATTAATATAAGACACTCGCAAAATTCTCTTGTAGTTTGAGCCTTAGAGCATGTCAAGTGAAGTATAAATTCAGCCCTAAAAGATTGAAAAGTGACTTCCCAAGTGAGAAATATTTTGAACCATGCAGAATTTCCCTAATATCGACTTTTTGTCATGTAGAGCATTGAATAAGCTTTCCATCAATACCAATTTCATCAAAATATGGCATCAGACGAGGAAGTTATGGCCATTTTACTGAAAGCAGTCGGAACCGCCCAAATACGAAGGCCAGGTTGATAGACTCTTGAGCTTGCGACGGAACGTCGCCGAGCCCATCACAACTAAGGCGGTGACTCCCTTTCTTGGCCCAAGTGTGATGGCCAGGATGACAGACGCCGCTGAGGCAGTGTGGCCTCATCCTAGCCAACATGCGATGGACGATCCGATGGACTGTCGATGAGACCATCGCATCGAGGCAGTGTTTTTTTTTTTCTGACCGATGTGCGACGAACGAACCAACAGACTGTCAGACTAAGCAATGGATCGTCGCATCCCCTGTTCAGCATTTTAAACTCAATTTAAAAAGGCTTTTTGTTTTTTTCCCCACTTTTTTCATCCCTTATTTGTACCGATCAAGGCTCACAATTTCATTCTTC
>NW_025864604.1:0-1542 GCF_002878395.1 Capsicum annuum
CGTGTTACCCCCGTTTGTCAACCCAAATGCCCATGAAAAATTAAACATACCACACTAGGATGATCCCTAACCTCCCGAGTATACCTCGATCGATTTTCAACCCACAGTACATTCGAACCCCGGGCCCACCCTTGAAACCATGGGCTATAAGACACCATTTTACCCAGAAAATACCCCGTTTGTGCCGTTTTCCCTATTTATCGACCTGAAATCCCACAAAAAATTAAACAGACCACACCGGGATGATCCTAAACGTCCCTGGCATGCCTTAGTCAATTGTTGGCCCACAACACGCTCAAAACCGCAAGCCCACCCTCGAAACCGTGGGCTATAGCACATGGATTTGGCCCAAAAATGCCCCATTCGCGCCATTTTATTCGTTTGTCCACCCAAATGCCCACAAAATATTAAACGGACTGTACTGGAATGATATCCAAAATTCCTAGCATGCCCCGCTCGATTTTTGGCCCACCAAATGCTCGAACCCTGGGACAACCCCCAAAATCATAGGCTATAACACACCGATTCGACCCAAAAATGCCCCGTTTGCGCCGTTTCACCCATTTGTCCACCCAAATGCCTATGAAAATTTGAACGAACCACACTAATACGATCCCGAACCTCCCTGGCACGCCCCAGTCAATTTTTTGGCCCACGGCATGACCAAACCCCGGGTCCACACTAGAAACTGTGGGCTATAGCACACCGATTTTGCCCAAAAATGCCCCGTTCATACCATTTTACCCATTTTTCCACCCAAATATCCATGAAAAAATAAACGGACCTCACTGGCATGATCCCCAACCGCCCTGGCATTCCCCGATCGATTTTTGGCGCACCCGGGCCAAATCGGTGTCCAATAAATGAACCACACTAAGACGATCCCCAACCCCTCTAGCATGCCCTGGTAGATCTTTGGCCCACAACACGCCCTGACCTCGAGCCCGCCCCCAAAACCTCGGTCTATAGCACACCGATTTGGCCCAAAAATGCCCCATTTGCACCGTTTCGCCAGTTTGTCTATCGAAATGACCAAGAAAATTTAAACGGATCACACTGGGACGATCCCCAACCTCCCAGGCATGACCTAGTCATTTGTTGGCCCACAGCACGCCAAAAAACGCAAGCCCACCCCCAAAACCGTGGGCTATAGCACATCGATTTGGCCCAAAAATTCCCCATTCGCAACGTTTTATCCGTTTGTCCACCCAAATGCCCACAAAAAATTAAACGGACCATACTGAAATGATTTCTAATATTCCTAGCATGCCCCGGTCGATTTTTGGCCCACAGAATGCCCGAACCCCGGGACCACCCCCAAAATCCGAGGCTACAGCACACCGATTCGACCCAAAAATGCCCCGTTCGCGCCGTTTCACCCGTTTGTCCACCCAAATGCCCATGAAAAATTTAATGAACCATAGTAAGATGATCCCCCCTCCCTGACACGCCCCAGTCAATTTTTTGGCCCACATCACGCCCAAACGCCAGGCCCACCCCAGAAACCGTGGGCTATAACACACCGATTTTGCCTTAAAATGC
>NW_025864605.1:0-4181 GCF_002878395.1 Capsicum annuum
TACAACGACTAATTAGAAGTAACATAGTAAACTTAATACAAAAATACCCGTGAAAAAAATTTAAGTGGATCTCATATAAGAGGTCAAGTTATTTTAAAACATCAATAGTTAATTTGTCATTTTTATATCTATTTACCTTTTTATTAAATATTATTAATTTTTTAATACTTAAATGACTTATAATAATTAAATAAGAGTAATATTTAGTAAAAATATGATTGAAGCAGTTGAAGCAGATATGTCATAATTTTCTATTTTTAATTAAATATTATTAATTTTTTAATACATAAATGACTTATAATAATTATTCAAGGGTGATATAGAAAAATCATGATTGAAGCAGTTGAAGCAGACATGTTATAAATATTTATTTTATCTTTTTTTAATTAAATATTATTAATTTTTTAATACATAAATGACTTATAATAATTAATTAGGGATGATATAATAAAATCACGGATTGAATATTATTAACTTTTCAATATATAAATGACTTATAATAATTAATTAGAGGCGATATAGTAAAATTATGATTGAAGCATACATGTCATAAATATCTATTTTATTTTTTAATATTAATTTTTTAATATATAAATTGCTTATAATAATTAATCAGGAGTGATATAGGAATGTTGTTGAATTTTGAAAAATAAAGAAATACTAATTATTAGGTTTATTTAGTTAAAATCATAATTCAATAGGTTTTAGATAAATCGAGAAAAATATCAAATTGATCAAATAAGTTATATGAGTAAAATATATTTTATATATTAAGTTATTTTAAAATGAAATATTACAAATTTTTGCTTTGAGTTTGAGGTGATTAAAATAACTACAATCCAACAAATAATTAATGCTCAAAGTTTTAATTAAAAAATAAATTAACTTGTAGAATAGTATGCTTAATTCAATACGGATAATATGATTTGCATATACAAAAATAACCAATTATTATTATTTCGTAACAATTATGTTTAACCTTATATAAGTAAAATCTTGTTAGGTGTTTTTCTTTAGTTTCTTTTTGTTGGAATATATTGACTTGACACAAATTTTTTTAAAATATTTATTAAAATTTTATTTTACTAAATTAATTTTATTAATTTTACATTACAAATTTAAATTAGGCAAACTTGTATTTCATGAAACAAATAAGGAAGAAAGCAAATTATATATTTGACATGAAATTATAAATAAAGAATAAAATATGTTTAATTATATTTATCATATTAATTATTGCAATAAATTATTATCTTATTAATCAATTTACTTACATATAATATATTTCAAAAAATTTTATATAACCTAAACAAAAGTAATATGTAGATACTCACCTTCATCCTAAATACAATGATTTGAAAAAAAAATCCTAAATACAATGAGAAAAAGAATCCTAAATACAATGAGAAATACAATTTTTATGGAATAATTATATCTTTTCAAAAAAAGAAAAAAGAAAAATAGATGATAGATAGAGGGACCCACCTGTGGAAAGGAATGCAATGACATTTATGATAAATTTCTTAAATGGCATATTTTGTAATTAATGAGAAAACAAAGACTTTATTTTGGAATTTTTGATAGGTCCATCAAAAAAGGCACAAAAAAGTTTTAATCTAAGCTTATAATTTTTTTTTAAATACCTTAATACCCTTAACTTTGAATTTAATGTCAAATAGGTGGCATGTTGAAACCACTCTTTCTAATATATAGAAAAGAAAAGAAAAAAAATGCATATTCCAAACTTCCCAAAAATTTGATATCCCTCATATTCTAGGACTCCCTCGCCGCCTTTCGCCGTCTCCCTGAGTAAGTCACCTTAAAAAAAAAATTACAATACATAGCGAGTGTTTTGAGTTTTATTTGTTTTGTTCTGTATCTGTTTGCTTGGAGTTGTATCAATTCACTCTGTCTTAGTATATCAATTCGCATTGTATCAGTATATTAATTTTTTTCTGTATCTGTTTGCTTGGAGTTGTATCGATTCACTCTTTATCAGTATATCAATTTGTTCTATATATTGTTTGCGTAGAGTTGTATCGATTCACTCTGTATCAATATATTTATTTGTTCTGTATATGTTTGCTTAGAGTTGTATCCATGCACTCTGTATCAGTATATTAATTTGTTTTGTATATGTTTGCTTAGAGTTGTATCGATTCACTCTGTATAAGTATATCAATTTGCTTTGTATCTGTTAGCTTAGAGTTGTATCCATTCACTCTGTATCAGTAAATCAATTTGCTCTGCATCTACATATTGTTATTTTTCACAATACAGGTACGTAGAATCTGTATAATAGAATAACAACTTCAACTCGAGTTCAAGTATGAATAAGAACACAACGAAGTTGAACAAATACCCTCAACATAAGATCAAAATGATCTTTACAAGAGGTGTATTTTATATTTCAGAAATATAGATGAAACAGAAATTGTTAAGACCAAGTCGTCCGAATTCACGGACTTTCATTAAGAAATAATTCCCCTCACTGTACCCGAGGTTATGGAATCTTCCTCCCAGGATAAAATGGCCTTCAATCCGACTATAGCGGTACCTCAAATAGTCAGATTCTTCGAACACACTCACAGTTTGAATGATCACACTTAGAGTATTTTTAAGAAGGAGAAGAAGCTTGTAATTCTGAAATTTTTTTCTGTGTTAACCTGTGGAAGAAAGTAGGTTATTTATAGCCACAACATGCCTCTTTGAAAGGTGGCATTAGTTCAATTTAGAAGTGTATCTTTTCCTGAAAATACATGTCTGTTTACTTAAACTATTGCAGTATTTTTCTGAAACAGTACACCATTTCGTGAAACATTGCATCAGTTCAAAACAGTGTTGTAGCAGTTCGTGAAACAGTGCACTGTTCATGCGAAACAGTCACTGTTCATGCGTCAGTTCGTGAAGCAGTGGGTTGTTCACGCGAAACAGTGCTACTGTTTACGTAACAGTGCTACTGTTCATGCAAAACAGTCATTGTTCACGCGTTCCTGCATGTTTTAACATTTCCATTCACACCCTTTTATTACTATGAACCCAACAATCCCCCACATGAATGGGGAATGACTATTATTTTCGTAAAACTTTTACGGACAAGTATGTGATCATCAAGCAAAGACTGATTGCATCTAGATAAGTGGGTTTCCTTTTGAACTTTTCGTAGTAAACATGCATCGGATGCACTCGTCAGTCGGTAGATTTGATATCTTTGAACCATCGAGCTTTAATGTACACCTAGACAACACATATCACACAACCAGCCTTTTACCATTTATGGTTCTTACGATTTTATTCTTTTCAGCCATGAACATGTCTCGGTTTTCATGAGAGCTTAGAGAATAGACCTGTACTAACATTCTCTTTGAAGCGGATTCCACTTCGCCCACACATAGGTGATTTCTAAACGTTCAATTCTGTAGATTAAACTATTTGGTCAAATTTGCCAAATTTAGATTGACAATATTGAACCTGTCAGACACAACTTTGTTTGATCTCCTTGAACCTAGCTCTTGGGATCTCCAGTCTGCTAGGTAGAGTTACCGCCATGCTGACTTGTCCTAGGCCTTAAGCCCATTCCCTTGAATGTCCTTTCTATTCCTTCTCTAGATAGGCCTTTTGTAAGTGGATCCGACACATTATCCTTTGACTTTACATAGTCTACAGTGATAATTCCACTAGAGAAAAGTTCTCTAATGATATTATGGCTTTGTCTTATATGACGAGATTTACCGTTATACATCATGCTCCCTGCCCTACCTATTGCTGCTTGGCTATCACAGTGTATACATACTGGTGCCACTGGCTTGGGCCAATACAGAATATCTTCCAAGAAATTTTGGAGTCATTCTGCTTCTTCACAAGATTTATCTAATGCGATAAATTCAGATTCCATTGTAGAGCGAGCGATACAAGTCTGTTTGGATGATTTCCAAGAAACTGCTCCTCCACCGATAGTAAATACATATCCACTTGTGGATTTTACTTTGTTCAATCCGGTGATCCAATTTGCATCACTATATACTTCAAGTACCGCAGGATATTTATTATAATGCAAAGTATAATTTTGAGTGTATTTAAGATACCCCAAAGCTCTTTTCATTGCCATCCAGTGAGTTTTGTTGGGATTAATCGTGTACCGACTCAATTTACTGATAGCGCATGCTATGTATGATCGTGTA
>NW_025864606.1:0-2856 GCF_002878395.1 Capsicum annuum
AAATCTTCTTATGTGCAGGTTGTAGAACATATAAATCCAAGGAGCATACTTTATGATATCATGGGACCCTTGGTTGAACATCCTAACCTTAGGAAGAGCAATGAAGAGATGATGAAAAGAGGAGAGCTTGCCGGTGATGATTGCTTGAATTTGAGGGTAAATTCCTCTCAAAATGGATAGGATGATACAAGTGCGACTATGAAGATCAACTTGTGTACAAGTGCAGCAAATTATCATCCTAGGAAGTTCAATGTTGAGACGTAAGATGGACCAAAGACACACCTAAAGCCGCCCATTTTCTTATTTGCTACACTAGAGTAGTGGCCTTTGAAGGCTTTTCATTAAAGGGTCCCTTTTGTCATTTTAAGTCTAAATTGTTATGTAATATAAATAGAACAAGATAGGTCTTTTGAGGCTTAGTTGATTATTGTTGTAAGTCTTGACATTTGAAACACCAAAGTCCTCTCTCTACTTGAGGTAAACCGAAACTTGTAACTAGGATAGAAATTCAAGGGTGGAATCTCTTGTAATTGTTTGTTTTAGAGAAACCTTGGCACTTGAGTGGTGGAATCCTCTCTTGTGTCATCGTAAGAGTTAGGTGATCGTGTGTGGAGGTGTTAGGGGTCTTAAAGTTTTATGTACTCTTTGGTTACTAGGATTTACACCACCTTCGTCTAACTATCTATCCTTTTATTTGTTTTCATCTTGTAGTAGTTTGTATCTTGTGTTGTAAGTCGTGTGGTGTTGTCTTGTTATAACATTGTCATTGTTCTTCGTTGTTCATTATATTGTGTTGTAACTTAGATTGGTTGGCTTATTTTGGTGTCACCAACACCTTGTTAACTTGTGAAACTCGTATTCTTGTTCTTGGCCGAAACTAGCTATCAAAGGGTCCTCGGTTTGTGCCTTGTTGAGTGGACTATTTTGGTGTCATTTTGTGAGTTCCTAGTCTCTCTCGTATCACCGTCGGATCGATTTTGATCGACGGTTGAGATTAGAATAGTTTTAAAATGGGTTAAAAATTAAAATTAGTGTCAAATTGGCTGAAATTGACATTAATTGAATACAAATTGGCTATGATTTAAATACATAAGAGAATAAATTAAAATCGGCTGCTATTGTAATAATGACGAAAGAAAAAAGATAATGAGGCATTGATGTAAAAACTAATGTTACGTAAAATAATAATAATAATAATAATAATAATAATAATAATAAAAATAATAACAATAACAATAATAATAATAATAATAATTTATTTGTAAATTGTAAGTGTGCCTATTTACGAAAATAATAATTTAATAAATGTTAATAAAATTATGTAGAATATCGTATTTGAGTTGGTAAATTGTAAAAATAATACTAAAAGGAAATAAAATAATTTGTACATTTTTTTTAAATCATGAATGTGGCGCGTCGTTATTTATATGATACAAGAATAATGCATAAAAATATTTTGTATCTTTTTTAAATCATGAATGTGACACGTCAATATCTTTTTGATACAAGAATAATGTGTAAAAATATTAATATTTGAAATTAATAATTTTTACAAAACAACAACCTAAAAGGAGTATCTGGCGGTCAAAATTGGATGTCAAATACGTATTATAAACATCACATGCATACACGATTTTACGATCCCATAATAATAACAATGTATTTCATATATAATCAGATGAATCATCGTTAGATTACCTTATATCATTAATATACATTCACTATATAATATGAATATACTTATACATACACACGCATATACACACGATCGACTATATCAAGTTCTAAATACGTATTATCTACATCACATACATACACGAATATATGATCCAATAATATAATGCGGCGTATTTCATATACATACTCTGATAAGTGATCGATTGATTTGATTAACTTATATTAATATAACTTCAACGTACAGTATATATTATTACTTATGTCATTTCAAATCAAGGTATTCAATATGTTTGGATAGATTCTAATAGGTTTTTACTACATTATTCATCAATCGATCACTATATATATATATATATATATATATATATATATATAAAGATATTTATATATATGAAATCTTGAATGCGTACTATATACATCACATCCACAAGTATATCACCTTATAATAGAACAAGTTCATTATATTCTGCTGAATTATCGGTTATATATTATATTATTATGACTGCAAATACGTACTATAAACATCAATTTTACAATACATACTATATAAACATCAGTTTTCAGCTTTCAAATACGTACTATAAACATCATTTTTCAATTATCTGTCTCAACGGTATGATATATATACACATATTCATTATGCAAAGATTATGCATGTTTAACGTCATTTAATGTATATATAAAGGAAAATATTTATTTTATATATTGAAACATAAGTAAAAGATAAAGATTACGTTTAACGTAATTTGTATATTATATTTGATATATTTTTTAGTGTAAGTTTTTTCACAAAATCTAAGATTTATTGAGTTTTATTATTATTATATTGGTTATTGACTACGTGTAATCAATTTAATTTTAAAATATACTATATTAGATTATTTTTTAATAAAGTAAATATATTAGATTATATATATAATTTAATATATTATTTTTACTACTAATAATAATTAGATTGTTTTTTTAAAAATAATTATTTACTTTTTTTAATTTCAAAACCGACCACAAGTGGTCAGCTTTGAAAAGATATTTTTTTTATTTTAATGAAAAACCGACCACATGTGGTCAGTTTTTAATAATTTTTTGTGTTCGGTTTTTTAAAATTAATTATTTTTTATTTTCCATTAAAAACCGACCACAAGTAATCAATTTTTAAAAATTATTTTTCTTTTTATTTGA
>NW_025864607.1:0-1410 GCF_002878395.1 Capsicum annuum
AAAAAAACATGAAAAAAAGGTAAACTACTAAAAGATAATTAAGAGATTGTTAATTTTAAATTAAAAATAATATTTTTTTAAAAGTAATATTAAATATATTTATTTCATATCTTGAATATCTACATCTATATCTTCTATATTAATAATGAGTTAAAAGATTTGAAATATTTAAATTTGAAAATATATTATTCCTTATTAGAAAAAAAGATTTCATTACCTTAAAAATCAAAACTCATGGTTAAAGAGTTCTAAATGGACTTTTACTCTTTCATTCATTTATCTCTTTAAAAATTCAAATCAATATATAAAACTATCTAAATAAAATTTATTTAAATATAATAAAAAGATAAAAATATATTAATAATACAAATAATAAATAATAAACAGTAAAAGTAGTAGTGCGTGGTGCGTAGTATGTGTAATAATAATAATTATTAATTAAATAAATAGTAATAATTGTAGTAGGAGGAGGAGGCTATTGATTGGGATAAATATAAATTTTAAAATATAGAGGAGAAAAATTTTATAAATATTATTATAATTTAATAATTTAAAATTAAATATAAATAAAAATTCCTCCAATTATCCCACTTATAAAGATTATTATTAAATTTAAGTTAAAATCAGTTGTTGATTGTGAATTCTCCTTTTATATAGCAACTATAAGATTTTGCTTCTCTATTTTTTTAAAATTTATATTTATTCCAATCAATATCCTAATTAGTTAGTTTTTTGAATTTAAATTTAAATAAAATTTAAATTTGAATGAAGTTTTTTGAACCTTTTTTTAAAGTAATATAAGTAATATGATTTAACATGATCGAACAAGATATTTTAATATAAAATAATTACTGATAATATTTTAATATTATTTGCACGCACGGGTATGTATACTAGTTTGTAGTAATACTCCCTCCTTATCTTTCTACTTGTCATGATTTTCTTTTTTTTTTCGAGAATCAGATTATATGAATTTTGATTAATATTTCAAGATATATATATCTTTTAAATATATCTTTTAAATCAGAACACGGGTGGAGTGTGATGGAAAGTGTCGTAGAGGGCGTGATAGGGTTGGTGGTGTTGGGTGCATGGAAAGTATTTTCAGATAATTACTGAAAGTAATAATAACGAAAAGACAGAATACACAGAAGAAAATTTTTAGTTAGTCGCCAACTTTTTATATTGTTCACACGGAACATAAATTTAAAATTGAAAGATGTATTTGGTAGGAAGGAAAATTTTCTGTGGACGACAAGTAGATTTTTAACTTATTTTTAGTGTATGACAAGTAAGTACAGAAATATTATATAAAGAGCATTTAAATGTGATCTAGCAAAATGTGAGTGGGATATGATAGAGCGTGGAACCTCGGAGGACGTAACAGGGGTTGGTGGTGTTGGATGCGTG
>NW_025864608.1:0-1318 GCF_002878395.1 Capsicum annuum
AATAGGATTTGACTTTCTGTTCAGGATCCTCCTGAAAAATGGGATTTTACTTTATGTTCAGGACCCTCCTGGAAAATGGGACAACACTTTCAAAATTGAAATACTACTTTACTATAATTTTGTTTGAGATAATTTTCGTTCTAGTTTTAATTTTGGGTTTCAGGAGCCTGCCCGAAGAACAGGGTGATGAAATAACAAGTCAGGAGCCCGCTTGGAGAATAGGGTGAAGAAACGAAAAGTCAAGCAACAAAGCGAAGCAATTGAATGCCGAGCAACAAGTTGGAAGAAATTGCAAGTCAGGAGCCCGCCTGAAGAATAGGGGATGAAAGTCGAGTCAAGAACCAACAAAAGTTGTATAGATAGGATTTTTGTAATTTCATTTATGTTTTAACTTGTAATTTGCATTTTTGATGTAATAACAGAGCCGCGGACTGGAACCTCGACGAAACCTCACTCGACTCTCCAACTCGGTATAGTCCATCTCCGTCCAATCCTTGGAGATACTTGTCACCTGATCCCTTCATAACTTGGGTGGGTAGGCTGTTCTAATTCAAAACCCGATAGTCCTTCTTTCTTCTGTTTCTTCCTTTGAATAATGGTCGGGACAAAATTCTGTTTCGTTGTCTACTTCTTTGCCTGAAAACACTGCGTGTTTACATTCAAAGGGGGCATGATGTAGACACGTAATTTTGTCCCCCTCAAAAGTTTGATTTTATTCATTTCTACCTTATCATATCATGTACCCTCCCCCACGTGATTACATCCCACAAAAAATACAAAAATAAAATAAAATAAAATAATAACTCTCAACAAAATCCCTAACAAACTTTTATTCTTTTAACACCCTAACAACCCTCTCCAATAAAAAAGTGACAAATCACCACCTCACCACCCCATACCCTACCCCTTACCCCTACCCCACGTCACCCCACCCTCTTTTTTTCTTGTCCAAGAAGAAAGGACTCAAAAAGGAAAATACAATATATATATATACCCACGTACACACAAAATAAGGGGTAGCAATAAAGAGAAAAGAAAAATCAGTCTCCATCTCTCTAGATCTTCTCTCTAGACTCTCACTCTCTCTCTCTCAATAGATCTCGCCGGCGTCGGCGAAGCCTTCTCTCACGGACCACGATCTCTACTCCCTCTCTACTCTCTCTCTCTCCAAAAACTGAAAAGAAAAAGACCTCCGTTCGCCGCCTCTCCGTCCGACCGACGACGGCAGCAATAACGCCATCGTCACCGTCAGCCATCCACCGGTCAGCGTCCGTCGAGCCAACACACGCTGCTCCAGCCGCCGACCCGACCCGATCTC
>NW_025864609.1:0-2943 GCF_002878395.1 Capsicum annuum
ATACAATATAAAAAGGGTAGTGAAAATTCTTTGCCTGATTTTCTATCGCGAATATCTAACATGAATTTTTACACATACTTCCTCTCGGAGAAAACTATAATTACTATTATCAAATGCATTCCTTTAAACAAAGATATTTATTTTCTTATCTTAGAAACTCTAATTCGTAGCCTAATAGAAGAAGATTTATTCCTTAACCACAACGAATTCCTTGAAAATGAAATTTATTGGTTTGATATTGACTTAAGTGATTCATGTTTACAGATATAATGAAGTTTTTTCTACACTTCTTCTCTGAAAAGTTCTTAACCACCTTTATCAAAGCAGTTCCTCTAAATATGGATTTACACATGCTCATACTTCGGAAAGTCATTGATGATCTTATCACAAAAGACACACTTTATGAAGATCTCTCTGAATATATGTCATGGTATGCTGATCAAATTCCTGATTATTGATGCAGTATGGATCCTCTTTGACAAATAGCCAAAGGAAGAGGACGGGGTGGAAGGAGTCAAAACTCTTCATATCAAGGAGGACGAACAAACCCTTCATATTTTGATCGAAGAATTCTTCATATAGCTCTGCAAGTTCTAATTTTCCTATATTACAACAAGGAAATAGAAGTTTAATTAATTCAAAAATTCCTTGAGATGAATCATCATCATCCAAAACTCTGAATATTGGTTCTTCTGTACATTTAGAAAATATTCCTGAAAATCATCCGTTATACAAACAACTGCAATCTTATCTATCAGATCAACAAAAAACTACAGATTCTTTTGCATCCATAGTTCAAGAAAATTCTGAAGATAAACCTTCATATGAAAAATTGGATGCTAGAGAACTTATTTTATATATTGAAAATCAACATATTCCTGGACAAGAAAATTCTGAAGAAGTATGGCGAATACTCAAAAATTATCTTACTGCCAATGTATATTTTACTGGCGAATCATACAAAACCCGGACTTATTATGAACACATATTAGTGCAAACATTCAGTGCAACCTTTGATCACAGCTCCCTCGGAGAAACTACCCTGGAGTACATGGATACTCCAAAATGGTAATTTAAAAACTTATTCCTATTGAAGAATGGGGTATCTCATTAATGACTCAACGATCTATGCCAATGGGGCCAATGGGCCAAACACTTGTCAATTTCACCTACTGGGATTATATTAAAGCCTTTTCTCAAGTATTATATTATAATAATTATAAGCACAAACACACTTGGTTTATAAAAATTTGTGCTAAAGTATTTGAAAAGCCTATTCCAAATTGGTTTATTCAATGGTGGACTCAACATGGACCTGCAGTCAAAATATTACCTCCAGAATATTCTTCTCTGTACTATTCATGGAAAAAATCCTCCTCTTTCTTAACAGAATTATATCTTTCAGATCATATTTGTAAAATCGATACTATTGATAAAATGTATTTCTACATAGAATTCTCTATCCCTTGGATCCATCGATGGTTCGTAGAAATAGGCTATAACACTCAATAAATTCCTGCCTTATATCGAATATTCTATTGTAATTTCTGGGACAAATTGTTTCGAAAAGATCCAGAGACTAAACTCACCTATGGTCATGATCAAAGGGAAGAAATAATCAAGAAAATTGCTGAATATGAAAAAACTCCCAAAAAATCAATTTTGGTTGAAGAAAAAAGTCTTAACTATGTTTCTAGAAGAATTTCTGCACATGACGGGAATAAAATGCAAATGATAGAAGAATATTTATCAGAAGTCCGAGATAAATTACTTCAAACTGTTGAGCAAAATTCAGACATCTCAATGAATAGTACCGATGCAAATACTGAAGATATTACCGATTCCCAACCTCCAAAAATTCTGATAGAAGAAGAAGAAATTGAAAAAGCTGAAGGATTCATCAAGAAATGGAAAGGAAAAGACAAGACATGACTGACAAGACGTGACTATTTGATAAAAAACCCTCTAATTTCTCCTTTTTGTAATAGTAAAATCACTATGCACAGGGACCCATCCATTACTGTGCAAGATTTCCTTTTTTATTATTTATAGACGCCTCATTCTTGTGAAGAGGCAGGAGTTCAGAAGTTCTCTCCTTTTGTATTCTAAAAAACTCTCTCTCTCTCTCTCTCTCTTTGTAACATATTCAAGAATTAAATAAAGAAGAAGCTACTGATTACTACTATTTCAATCTGGTTCTCGAAAAATCAGGTACATATTTCTTTCTTACTTATATATATTTAAATAATCTTCTACCCTGTCGTGACTATGTCCGGCTGAAAGGTTTCTTATATCTATGTTGAAGATCTAACCTCGCTGACATGTTAACTATGAAAACTCCAGACTCTATCAAAATATAAAAGAATCTTTCTAATTTCTTGACTTGGTTCCAAAATGGAGGTACAGTCGAGTTCAATACACTTATGTTAACCTTGTCTCTGTGACTCTGTCTAGTAAGTTGTGCCTCTCTAGCCCGTGTTGTTAAGAAAAGGGCGAATTCTGCACAATTAGAACTTCTATTCACATAGGTTCAACATAAGGTTATTAAATCTCTGACAGGCCCCATGTTTGGGTAAAAGAACCCATACAGTCATTAAACTATTTAAGATTCTTTTCTATTTCGGTTGGTGCTTTGGTTCGGTCTTCCAACTTTGGCTTAATTCGATATTATTATAAGGTCTGGTAGGCTGAGTGGCATACCCCAGCCTAAGAGATCCTGTTAATGGTATATTATTATTATTATTATTATTATTATATTGAAAAAATTCATATCTTGAGGTAAATCTACCTCTTATGCTACATCAATAATTAGGAATTTGATCAGCATACCATAACATATATTCGAATAGATCTTCATAAAGTGTGTCCTTTGTGATAAGATTATCAATGACCTTTTGTAATATAAGCATGTGCATATCCGCATTTAAAGGAGTTGCCTTTATA
>NW_025864610.1:0-1335 GCF_002878395.1 Capsicum annuum
AATGAATATCTTCGCTTAAAGGAATGCATTTGGTAATAGTAATTATGGTTTTTTCAGAGAGGAAGTACGTGTAAAAATTCATGTTAATCGATTAAATATTCTCGAGATAGAAAATCAGGGAAAAGAATTTTCACTATCCTTCTTATATTGTATTTTGAAATCAAAAGGGGCTAATTGAGCTTGCCATCTTGCAAATATTAATTTAGAGACATCATGTTTAAAGTCTTTGTCGAACATGTATTTTACAGATTGAGCGTCAGTCTTAATTATAAATTTTTGATCATAGAAATCATTTTGAAATTTTAAAAACATTTTACAATAGTAAGCATTTCATGAGCCACCGTAGCATATTTTTTCTGACTTTCAGACCATTTGCCAGAATGAAATCTAACTAAACATTCAGTGTTTGTATGGGGATTAACTTATTTAAGTATTCTTCCATAACCAATATTTGAGGCGTCAGTTTCAATTATTTTTAACAAAACAGGATTAGCTAAGATTAAACATGAAAGAGTTTGAACTCGTTTTTTAATTATTTTAACCAAGTCAGTGTGAACTTGAGTCCATGGTGTTTTATTACCCTTTTTCAGTCTATCATATAAAGGAGCTAAGTCTTTGGATAGATTTTTACATATGACGGCAAATATGCAGACATAAACCATTTCACAAAAAAGATAATTTTATTATGTAAGACACATATTTCATAGAATTCTTCAGAGATATTTCGTAATTCATCAGGACTATAAGTTTCAAAAAACCATGTACCATTTTGGAACCAAGTTAAGAAACTATTGAAAAATTTCTTCATATTTTGATAGAGTTTGAATCTTTCATAGTTACCATGTAAACGAAGTTAGATCTTCAACATAGATATAAGAAGCCTTTTAGCCGGACATAGTCACGGCTGGACGAGGGTAGAAGTTGTATTAAATGCACACAAATAAGAAAGTAATATGTACCTTAATAGCCGAAAGCAAGGCCTAAAAATATTAACAAATAGTGGCTAGTGCCTTCTTATTTATCTTCGAGATATATTTTACAAGAGAGAGGATCTATATGTTAAAGTTTTAGGAGAACATATTTCTTCTCTTGATAAAAAACTTGACGAATTAATTGAGTTAGTTAAAAAACTTAGTGAGAAGATGGATTCCTCAAACATTCCTTCTACTTTCGAAACCAAAGAAGAAGAAGAATATATTTTATCTAAGCCTTGTATTCAAATACCGCCTGAAATTGAAGGATTTAAAAAAATTTCTCAATTAGAACAATTAGAAAAACTTTTTGATAGAAAATTCTCTCGTTTACACATACAACCTCTTGATTTATCTGATGATT
>NW_025864611.1:0-1588 GCF_002878395.1 Capsicum annuum
ATGTGCTAGCTTTTGTCTTGATTTGTGCAATTAAAGAAGCTGGTAACCAGTTTTAAAATCTTTTCTCATTTGTTTTGATACGGACTTGACTCAAAGACAAGAAACAAAAAAAGAATGACAATTTTTGTTTTGATAACTGACTTAAGAAAGATAAAATTAAAATAAAGAGAAGAAAGAAAAGACAATGAATGTCTCCTTTTAAAACAAAGAAATGAAAAATTCATCTAAAAATGACAGTCAACACTAATGATTATGCCATGCATTTTGGATTAAGCATCTTGGACTTTTCATCCAAACTTTCTACCTATTGTTGTTGAGTTAATCGCCTTTAAACTGAGTTGCTTTCTTAGGTCAATTGCATTTAAGACCCCATTTGGCTAGTGGTGCCTTGAAGGGTTTTCGCCAACAAGCTTCTTTCATTTTCTCTTGGCTCACTATCGCCTTATGGTGCCCGTGAGGGTTTTCACTAATAAGACTCTCTCATTTTTATTTCTCTCAACTTGTCATTGCCTTATGGTGCCCGTAAGGGTTTTCACCAATAAGACTCTCATTTTTATTTCTCTCTTGGTTCCCTATGCTGAGGAAGACAAAAAGTTCCCAAATGCATCATTATATCCCTTGCATGCTCTGCCTTAGCATCCTCAAAGATTGATTTGAAGGTCTTTCTTTGGTTGTAACTTGGCTTTTGGATAAGGTTAGAAAGTAAGGATGACATGGGGCCCAAACGGCACTTGAAGTGGGGTAGGACTTACAAATTTTGGAATCGACTCAAACAATGAGGATTAACTCATGCCCCAGTTTCTTTTGACTATTTGGTTGGACCGAGCCCTTAGTAGGGCAACCTACATATCTCACCCCCGAGAGAGGAGAATCAGGTCATGCGTAGTTCTGGCAGCTTATTCTTTTGCTTGATTCTGATTCTTTTTCTTTTCTTTGATTGACTCTTTTATTTTGGGGATTTTTCTAACTCTATTTTTCTTGACACTCTTTTTTTGTCTTTTTTTTTGGACACATTTTTTCTCTTTTTTTTTTAACTTTTCTGACTATTATTTTTCTTGACACTTTTCTTTCGAGCTTTGCTGACTATATTGATTCCAAAAGAGGGGTATGAAAGAAAATAGGACTAAAGATCAAATGGGTAAACAAAGGATGACACGATGTTTGGATAGTAGAATGAAAGGCCTTCGTCACATCAATCCTTAAAAATGCAAGTACGTATCATGCAATATGAAAACGAAAGATGAAGATCATTTGTGGTACTTTAACAACACTAACTTCAACTGAGCATGTATGTCACTTCTTTTTCTACACTTGTCAAACATACAACTCTATTTTCGTTGTACATTCTTCATGCTAAAGGACTCATGACTTCGTGGAGCTAATTTTCTTCATGTTCCTTTTGACATAGGATCACATATTCACTACTTGACCTAATTGAGATATGTCTTTCAATTGATGACCAAGTGATTCTCAAAATTTTCTAAATAATAGCCTTAATTTTCAAAGAAGGTTTCAACTTGATCACCAAATGCCCCAGCACTCTATCTATTTCCTCAAATGCTCTCTTTTTCTAACTTTAACCCTCTGA
>NW_025864612.1:0-1439 GCF_002878395.1 Capsicum annuum
AATGGATTTAAGTCAGATTTTTATATATTTTTTTATTTTTCTTACTGTTGTAGTTTGTTTGGATATAGTCATTATCGTATGGTGTTGTTACTGTTGCGGGTGTTCGAATGGTTGTTAGTGTGTTGTATTATTACTGCCGTAGTTGTTTTGATAATTGTCATTGTATTATATTATTTATTATTTATGTTATAAAATGTGTGTTTCACTGTTGTAGTTTATTTGCATAGTTATTGTATTGTATTGTTATTCTAAAAAATGTGAGTTTGATATGCAGAAAAGCATAGTCTTCAAGAGGAGTTTCATCAGTGCTTGGACACACACACACATATATATATATATATATATATATATATATATATAATTAAGAAGTATTTGCCTGGCCATAAATTTTTCTAATTAAAGATAAAGAAAAAAGAAGGGGAAATTTCAAAGTTAATTTATTTTTTGTTATAAAAAACAATATTATTTAATTTATTTTTTGCTATAAAAAATATTATTATTTTTATGACTAACTAAAATAGAGAAGATGTGAGACAAAAATGATCTCAAATTTTCAGGAGTCAAACCAATGCTTTTAACGCTAGGCAAATTTTAGACACGTTTAAAATTTTTGTCTCAACTAAGAATGCAGCGCACGCATCTTTCTGAGACATTTTAAAATTCAAGGATGCAATAATGCACCTTAACAAATATTTTTCTAAAATCAATTTTCACTGATTTATTTAACACAAGAGTTTTAAATAATTTTAGTATATTAAAAAATGAGCGAATTTAGGCCTAAACATAATTTATTCAAAATAGTTTAAGTCAAGTTATAGTCAATAAAAGCGACCGTGCTAGAACCACGGGACTCGAGGGGTGCTTCACACCTTCCCTTCGGTCAACAGAATTCCTTACCCGGTCTTCTATTTTCACAGACCAAAATAAAAGAGTCATTTTCTTTTGACTAGGGATTCAAAAAGGTGACTTGGAACACCATAACTCAATTCCAAGTGGCGACTCTGTAAATAAATTAATCCCTATTCAAAACCATCACTTTAATTGAAAAAACCTTTCGACTCGATGCCTCGAGCAAAAAAAGGGGTATGCCAATAACTATTATTATAAGTAAACTCCGCTAAGGCCAAATATAGCTTCCACTAACCTCCGAAGTCTATAACATATGCACTGAGCATATCCTCCAAAACTTAAATAATTTGTTTTGAATGGCCATCAGTCTAGGGTGGAAAGTTATGCTAAGGTCGACTGAATACCCAACTCCTCCTGAAAAGTTTGTCAGAATCTAGAAATGAACATTGAGTATCTGTCTGAAATAATTGACACAAATACCCCATTAAGATGAACTATCTCATGAATAGATACTGGTCAACCTCTCAACACTGAAGAGAATCCGAATAGATATGAAATGGGTCAATTTGGTCAATTAATCCACAATGACC
>NW_025864613.1:0-1218 GCF_002878395.1 Capsicum annuum
AAGTTCAGTAAGTATGAGTTTTGGCTAAGGTCAGTTGCTTTCTGGGTTATATCATTTCTTCCGAGGGTATTAGAGTTGATCCCCAAAAGACCAAAGCTATTAGAAATTGGCCTAGACCTATTTCTCTGACTGATATTTGAATTTTCTTGGGTTTAGCTGGCTATTACCGCCGTTTTGTTAAGGGTTTATCCTCTATAGCGTCTCCTATGACTTGATTGACCCAAAAGAAAGTGAAGTTCTTATGGTCCAAATCTTGTGAGAAGAGTTTTTAGGAGTTGAAGACTCGACTCACTTCAGCCCCTATTTTGACTTTGCCTGATGGTGTTGATGGTTTTGTGGTGTATTGTGATGCTTCGAGAGTTGGGTTGGGTTGCGTATTGATACAGAAAGGTAAGGTGATAGCTTATGCTTCTAGACAGTTGAAACCCCATGAGAAAAATTACTCCACCCATGACCTTGAGTTGACTGCTATTGTGTTTGCTTTGAAAATCTGGAGACACTATTTATACGGTGTCCATGTTGATGTTTTCAATGATTATAAGAGTCTACAGTATGTGTTTACCCAGAGAGAATTGAACAAAGATGATGGTTAGAATTGTTAAAGGACTATGATATGAGTGTGTTGTACCATCTGAGCAAGGCCAATATTGTGGTGGATGCTCTAAGTAGAGTGTCCATGGGTAGTGTTTTGCAAGTGGTAGAAGGTAAGAAAGAGTTGGCTCATCATGTACATCGTTTGGCTAGATTGGGGGTTAGGTTATTTGACTTTGCTGAAGGTAGTATAGGGGTTCAGAGTAGTTCTGAATCCTCCTTAGTTTTGGAAGTGAAGGAAAAGCAATACTTAGATGCTAGTTTGGTTAGACTGAAGGAGTTAGTCATGGACCAAAAAGTAGAGGTTTTCTCCCAAGGGGGAGATGGTGTGTTGAGATTGCAGGGTAGATTGTGTGTCCCGAATGTTGATGATTTGAGATAGAGGATTATGGCAGAAGCACACGGGGTGCGATATTCTATTCATCCTGGTGCCACCAAGATGTACCGAGACTTGCGAGAAATCTATTGGTGGAGTGTCATGAAGAAAGATATAGAAGCATTTGTAGCTAAGTGTGCAACATGCCAACAGGTTAAGGTTGAACACCAAAGACCTAGTGGTATGATGCAAGAGTTTAATATTCCCACCTGGAAGTGGGAAGAGATAAATATGGACTTCGTGATTGGTTT
>NW_025864614.1:0-1127 GCF_002878395.1 Capsicum annuum
TAAGGTCATCCAAATATAAAATAAAACAACTAAGTGTTCAATTTATACTTGGACACAAGCTACTGATTTTGACATAGGGGTATGCCATGCCCTTATCGTATGGCCTATGTTCTGTGAGATTCTCTAATCTTGGTGAGATACTGGAATTGGTCATTTAATATGCTTACAAGTTCATGCCACATTTCAAACACTGTGCCTAAGTTTCATGTCACAGCAATGAAACACAGACACCTAGTCCGAACCACGTGAATGACACCTAGCCCCTACCATATGAATTAAGTATTCCCCCTTTTGGCATTATTAAAAAGTAATAACAATAAACCAAGAATAAAATACGAACAAGTTAGTTAAATCATGTACATTGGGACAACACTAATAGAAAGACCAATATTAAACTTAAAGAAGAGATAGATAAAACACACAAACTAAGATTCATTCATATGTAAAAGTTAAGTATCATTTTAGTACATAATTTTAATATTTCAAAGAAAAAGAAGCCACAGGAATAAAGAAATATTAATAGGTAATGGACTTGGGAAGAGGATTTGGAGAAGTAGAGCCATGTTATTATTTTCTGTAGCATGACAGTGTAACAATTCCTTGGTTTGATGCCTTTTCTCTACATTCATGGTAAGAACCTCAGTGGTCAAAGTTGAAACTCTCTTCATTAGTTCAGGATTCTCAGTTCTAAGCTCTTCATAGACACTTGTATCCTTTTTTGGTAAGATGCTGAATTATCACTTGCAATTTGCTAATCATTTAATCCTTAGTAGCTATGTTAAATTTCAACTCCTCTATTATATTACTGAGTTCACATTGAGATATGTCACTTGATTTCCTTTTAACACACTTATTTTTTACCAGATTCCTTGTATCGAATAGTTATAGCACTGGTCCAGGAGTTCTATTCTCATAGATAATCCCAAACTTATCAAAAACCTTGTTCAAGAAATATCCATAAGGTATGTCATGTTTCCTATTTTTCTCATGAACTACCTTATACATGTGCTTTATCATTAATATAGGTAAATAAATAAACTCAAAACTTCTAAGACACTACATCACATGTAAATCAACACCTGAAGTTGTGTTTCTCTTTTGTGATCCTGGCAAAATCACTTTGTTAA
>NW_025864615.1:0-1419 GCF_002878395.1 Capsicum annuum
TTATCAACTCAAAGTTAGGGAGTGTGACATCCCGAAAATCACTTTCCGAACTTGTTATGGCCATTTTGAGTTTCTTGTTATGTCTTTCAGATTAACTAATACCCCAGCAGCTTTCATGGACCTCATGAATCGAGTGTTCAGACCATATCTAGATATTTTTGTCATAGTGTTCATCGATGATATAATGGTGTACTCCCGTAGTGAGGATAAACATTCTGATCATCTTTGAACTGTCTTGCAAACCCTTAGAGATCACAAGTTGTTTGCCAAGTTCAGTAAGTATGAGTTTTGTCTAAAGTCAGTTGCTTTTCTGGATCATATCATTTCTTCTAAGGGTATTAGAGTTAGAGTTGATCTCCGAAAGACCGAAGCTATTAGAAATTGGCCAAGACCTATTTCTCCGACTGATATCCAAAGGTTTTTGAGTTTAGATGGCTATTACTGCCGTTTTGTTGAGTGTTTCTCCTCTATAGCGTCTCCTATGAATCGGTTAACCCAAAAAAAAGTGAAATTCTTGTGGTCCGAATCTTGTGAGAAGAGTTTTAAGGAGTGGAAGACTCGACTCACTTCAGCCCCTATTTTGACTTTTCCTGATGGTGTTGATGGTTTTGTGGTGTACTGTGATTCTTCAAGAGTTGGGTTGGGTTGCGTATTGATTCAGAAGTGTAAGGTGATAGCTTATGCTTCTAGACAGTTGAAACCCCATGAGAAAAATTACCCCACCCATGACCTTGAGTTGGCTGCTGTTGTGTTTGCTTTGAAACTCTGGAGACACTATTTGTATGGTGTCCATGTTGATGTTTTCACTGATCATAAGAGTCTGCAGTATGTGTTTACCTAGAGAGAATTGAATCTTAGGCAGAGACGATGGTTAGAATTGTTAAAAGACTATGATATGAGTGTGTTGTACCATCCAGGCAAGGCCAATATTGTGGCGGATGCCCTAAGTAGAGTGTCCATAGGTAGTGTTTTGCATGTGGTAGAAGGTAAGAAAGAGTTGGCTCATGATGTACATCGTTTAGCTAGATTGGGGGTTTTGGTTGTTTGACTCTGCTGAAGGTAGTATAAGGGTTCAAAATAGTTTCGAATCCTCCTTGGTTTTAAAAGTGAAGGAAAAGCAATACTTAGATGCTAGTTTGGTCAGACTGTAGGAGTCAGTCAAGGACCAAAAATAAGAGGTTTTCTCCCAAGAAGAGATGGTGTGTTGAGATTGCAGGGTAGATTGTGTGTCCCAAATGTTGATGATCTAAGACAGAGGATTATGGCTGAAGCGCACGAGGTGGGATATTATAATCATCCTGGTGCCACTAAGATGTATCGAGACTTGTGGGAAATCTATTGGTGAAATGGAATGAAGAAAGATATAGCAGCGTTTGAAGCTAAGTGTACAACATGCCAACAGGTTAAGTTTGAACACCA
>NW_025864616.1:0-11281 GCF_002878395.1 Capsicum annuum
GAAATGGTAGATGGTAATGTTTGGGATTAGTGGAACCAGTTAGGCTATCGAACTCATAAAGTGGGATACTTGACTTATAGTCTAGAACCTTGGTTAGTTGGACTTGTTATCTCATGAATAACATGAGAATGCTCTAGTTTCTCTAGTTTGATAGTAGTGACCTTGTCACTCATATTAAATAGTAAGTTGACCTTAGTTGTGAAAATTGTCCTAGTAGCTTTGGATGAATTAAGAGTAATACTTGAAGAATTGTACTATAAACTAGTGTGGATTTATAAACCTCTAAGACGTGATTAGATGGATTAGCTTAGTATTGGATAGAAGCTAGACTTGAAGAGGAATTTAGATTATTAGAAGCGGAACTTGACCCACCTTAAGATTGGACTATGTTGTTCTATTAGTGACCTAGATACTTGTAAAACGCACAGAATGTGCCTTTGGTAATATGATGGCTAACCCCAATAAATGGTTTATGTATGATATTGGTATTAAAAATAATGTGCATGATTGGTTGCTAGATTATTGATAATGTATAGATAGAGATGAAATGTCTTGTAGATTGTAATGCCCCAAATCTTGTAACCGGAATGCTACACGATACTCATGACCTCGAAGGACCACAAGCTAACCCATGATTGATATTAGTACTTGTATACTGCATGATATACTGTATAAATGTGGAAACATAAACTGAAAGGCCATAAGGTTCAAATCTGTGACATAACTGACAAATTATAACATATGGATGGGGTATAAATACCTAAAACAAAATTGTCAAAACATACTGTAGTCTGAAAAGCCTCTAAAACATGATTGTCTGAATAAGGAGTTGATGGGACATATCCCCAACTAACTCCGACTGCTGAAATAACCAAGTACTAAAATAATGAAATAACTAATCATATCATCCTCGAAGGATGAGGACTCACTGCTGACTGACTTCTGATATCTGGAATCTATTGATGCTCTGGAGCTCGTGTCTCTGAACCTATGGTATAAGACACCATAGCGCAAATGCGTCAGTACTTTGAATGTACTGGTATGCATATGAGGTAGGCTGAATTCATGGGGTTCATATGCATGAACAATACTAGCTAACTGACTAATATGAACGTGAGAATACATATATGAATACATAGTAACTATATCTGAGATCATGATAACATGAATTTACAAATAACTAACACAACTGATAACTGAGTTCTAATGACTGATATAACTAATAACATGAGCGACTGTATCTGACAGTCCTGAATTTGATAAAACTAGCTAAGTTTTGTACTGTTCTGAGTTGACTGTTTCTGATAGTCCTAAATTCTATAGAACTATCTGAGTTCTATTACAGAGACTGAATGACTGTATCTGACAGTCTTGATTCTGTAACTGAAATTGTGGGAAGTAGTTATCGAATCAACATGCCTCAAATACGCCATTATGGCTGAGTTGGGGTCCAATCTATAACCCCAATTGGAAAGGTGTCAATAGCGCGCCACTGGTAAGGAAAATTTGTGAGTAACCCTTATATAACAGGTAACTCTAGTGAGAACGGTGGGAACCCTCATATAAAAGGTTAAGCCACCTCATTTACCCTCATATAGCAGGCTATGATATCTCAACCTACGCTGGCTATATAGTTCTAGAATGTGAGTATTACTTCTAAGAATCACATCCTCATATAAAAGGTGAGTTTCCATCCTTGGGTTCACTCGGTGCTAATTCCTACTCCCATCTGAATAGACACTGAACATGATTAACTGAACTAGACTAGACTAAATTCATGGAGTTTTGTTAGCTGACGGAATACTATTGAGATTACTGAATTACTGAGCTTTCCTGAGTCACATTACTCACTGAGTTTTATGGACCATGGCTTGACAGAGGATGTCATGAAAACATGACTCTAATCTAGGAACACAACTATATTTTTTGGATACAAGTGTCCCCAGGTCTCTATGGAAGGAAACTGACAAGGCATGACATTGTTGAATACATGACCAACATCAATAATCCATAATACAATAATTGAAGATATTTCATGGGCATTTGATTATCATAGCTTGATTCGTGAATAAGATGTCATGTATACATAGTATAATTTCATAAGGTTAACTCGTGATCAATCCAACAACAATTTCAATACATAAGAATAACATGGAAGTCATTTTGGATCACAATTTAGCTATAGTGCATAATTTCTATCCTCCTAGGCATTTTATCAAACACCTTACATGCACAACTTAAGGCATAGGTGAAATCATCAAATTTTACAGATCATAAACCACCAAATTCATTGATTACATTTTATATGCTAACGTAGTTCTTATAATTTCACATAAAGATTCCAACATGGGAATCAAATAACAACCATCACATAACTTGAGCAACCCACAACATAATAATCATGATTCATAATTTAAAATAGGGTTCTTGATCTTTATGGATAGAATTTATCCATATATCAACACAACGCATACCTTAGTTCTTGGTTTAGCAAAGATTGACGGAGAGACATTCTTAAAATTGAATCCCCAATTGAAACCCTAGCTTATTCTTGAGAGAAACTAGTATATTTTGGGTGAAGAATGGCTAAATCACGTGTTATTGGGTTTAAATAGGGGTGGAAAATTAACTTTTTTAACCCTGGACGCGTCTTTTAATTTCAGTGAAATTTTCCTAAATTGGACCCCTGGCGCGACGCAGTGCTATCGCGTCGTGTCACTGGAATTTAACAACTAGGAAATTGAGGGATGGCGCGATACAGAACCATTGCATTGTCACTTCATTTGCAACCTAGAAGTTTGGTGCAACGCAGAGGAATAGCGCTGAGACACTGGAGAAAGGACAATTGTAATTTTAGCTTGTGGCACGGCATGCCACTGACCAATTTGGCACTATTTTATGACAGGAAATTCAAATAGTCATAACTTCTTACCTGGTTATTAGATTTTGACGAATCTTATACCGATGGAAAGATTATTCAATTTCTCACATAACAAAAAGTAAAAATCTTAAAAATTCCTTATGAAATAAACATCATTCAATTTAGAAGATAATACTAGACATTCTTAAGACAAAATTAGTTAGGAAACTTCGGGGTATTACAATATCTCCCCCTTAGGAACATTCATCCTCGAATCAGACTAACTGAGAGGGGAAAATGATAAGTCGAAGTACACACTGAACATGAACAATGAAACATGACTACATAACTGATATTTCTGAAATTCATACAGAGCATGCATATCTGATGCATGATTTCATGACTGAGTTGATACTTGTATGCATGGCTGAGGGTACTGATAAGCTGATTACACATATCTGATGTATGAATACATGATAAAACTGATTACATGACTGATATTTTTAATAATTGAGTTATCTCACAAGGAGAATACATATCTGATGCATGAACACATTACTAATCTGACGCATGAACATATAATTGGATATTCAATGGTACTTAGTACCAAGTTTAAAAATGGAATCCTAAAAATGAGGATGATACTAAGTTGTATCTAAAATCTGCGCATGAAAACTGAAAAGCTTAAGGAGAACTATTACCATGAGCTAAATCTGAGTTGGCGGGGAAGAGATGAGGATACTGGGTACGCATGTCTTCTTCTGCTTCCCAAGTAGCTCCCTCTATAGACTGATTTTACCGAAGAACTTTGACTAGAGGGATTTCTTTATTCCTCAGTCTACGAGTCTGATAGTACGATTTTAACTAGAATCTTTTCATAAGAGAGGCTGTTCTAAACATCTATGCTCTAAATAGGGACTAAAACTGCTGGGTCACCTATGCACTTGTTGAGCAAAGAGACATGGAAGATTGGATGAACTAAGGCTAGATTTAAAGGCATTTTGAGCTCATAAGCTACCTTGATGAAGAGACTGAGAATTTCGAAGGGACCGACATATCGAGGAATGAGCTTTACCTTCTTGCAAAATATCTTGACTCCCTTCATGGGAGAGATATTTAGATAGATATAGTCACCAATCTCAAACTCGAGATCCTTTCTACGCACATCTGCATAAGACCTCTGTCGGCTCTGAGCAGCCCGAAGTCTTCCTCTGATCAACTAGACTTTTTCTAAGGTATCGAATACTAAGTCTAGCCCTATAACTGAGGCCTCACTAACTTCAAACCAACCTATTAGGGATCTGTACCTCCTACCATAGAGAGATTCGAATGGAGCCATCCGAATACTGGAATGACACTATTGTTGTAAGCAAACTCAATCAAAGGCAAGTGGTCATCCCAACTACTCTTAAAATCAATTGCACACGCCCTTAGCATATATTCTAGGGTTTGAATGGTCCTTTTTGCTTGACCATCTTTCTGAGGATAAAAGGTTGTGCTGAGATAAACTTGGGTACCAACACCCTTTTGGAATGCTTTCTAGAAATAAGAGGTAAACTGGGTACCTTTTTCTGAGACAATAGACAACGGAACACTGTGTAATCTGACCAACTCTCTGATGTAGAGTTTGGCATAATCCTCAGCTGAATAAGAGGTATGAACTAGAAGGAAATGAGCTTGTTTGGTAATTCTTTCTACAATAACCCAAACTAAGTCATGTTGATGACGAGTATGAGGAAAACCCATCACGAAGTCTATGTTCACTTCTTTCCACTTCCAAGTAGGAATACTGAACTCCTGTATGAACCCACTAGGCTTTTGATGCTCTATCCTAACCTGTTGATATATAGAGAACTTAGACACAAACTCTACAATATCTCTCTTCATCCCACTCCACCAATAGATCTCCTACAAGTCACCGTACATCTTTGTGGCCCCCGGATAAATAGAGTAGCACGCACCATGCACTTTTACAAGAATTTGTTGCCTTAAGTCATCGACATTTGGAACACAGATATGACCCTAACAATATAATACACTATCTCCCCCTTGGGATAAAACCTCTACTTTTTTATCCTTGACTAACTTCTTCAACTTGACTAGATGGGATTTTAATCTTGCTTTTCTTTCATCTCAGAAACTAGAGATGATTCTGAACTACTCTGAACCCATATATCCCCTCTTCTGTATCGACTAAGCGAACACCTAGTTTGGCAAACTGATGGACTTCCTGAACTAACTTTTTCTTACTATCCTCAACATGAGCAACACTACCCATAGACAGTCTACTTAGAGTGTCGGCCACTACGTTGATCTTGCTTGGATGATAAAGGATACCCATGTCATTATCTTTTAAGAGCTCTAACGACCTTCTCTAATGAAGATTGAGATATTTCTAAGAAAAGATATACTGAAGGCTCTTATGATCTATGAACACATCTACATGAACACCGTATAGGTTATGCCTCTAAATTTTCAAGGCAAAGACTACAGCTGCTAACTCAGGATCATGAGTCGGATAATTCTTATCATAGGGTTTAAGCTTTCTGGAGCCGTAGGCTATGACCTTACCATACTACATGAGGAAACAACTCAAACCTACTCTAGATGCATCACAGTAACTACAAAACCATCTGAACCATCTAGAAAAGCTAAGACTAGGGCTGAGGTAAGTCGAGTTTTCAACTCCTGAAAACTCTTCTCGCAAGGATCTGACCACTGAAACTTGACTTTCTTCTGAGTTAATTTGGACATAAGAGATGCAATAGAAGAAAATCCTTCAACAAACCGTCTGTAATAGCCACCCAAACCTGTGAAACTCCTAATATCTAATGGAGAGATAGGGCAAGGCCAGTTTCTTACTACTTCGGTCTTTTGAGGATCTACTCTAATTACATCATCGGAAATGATATGACCAAGGAATGCTACTGACCTTAGCTAAAATTTTCACTTACTGAATTTAGCGAACAACTAATGATTTCTGAGAGTCTGAAGTATAATTCTGAGATGGTCTGCATACTCACACTCACTATGAAAATAGACCAGAATGTCATCTTTGAAGACTATAAAGAACATGTCTAAGTATTGCTTGAACACCCGGTTCATCAACTCCATGAAAGCTACTGGGGCATTGGTAAGACCAAAGAACATAACTAAGAATTCAAAATGACCATACCGAGTATGAAAGACTTTCTTTAGAATGTCACATTCTCTGACTCTGAGCTGATGGTAGTATAATCTAAGGTCTATCTTAGAGAAATAGCTGGCACCCCGAAGTTGGTAAAATCAGTCACCAATTATGGGAAGTGGATACTTGTTCTTGATTGTGACTTTATTGAGTTGGCGGTAGTCTATGCACATTATGAGAGAAATATCTTTTTTCACATGAATAAGACTGGTACACCCCACGAGGACACACTGGGTCTGATGAATCCCTTATTTAAGAGGTCCTTCAACTGTTCTTTTAGTTCTTTGAGTTCTGTTAGTACCATTGTGTATGGCAGAACATATATAGGCTAAGTATCTGGAAGAAGATCGATACCGAAGTCTATTTCCCTTTTGGGAGGAATTCCTGGAAGATCTTTGGGAAAGACATCCGAATATTTATTCATGATTGGGACTGAATCAAGGCTGGCAGTTTTAGAACTAGTGTTCTTAACTTAAACAAGATGATAGACACATCCCTTAGATATCATTTTTTATGCTCAAAGGTAAGAAATAAGCTGAGCTTTGAAAGTGGATACACTACCCTTTCACTATAGGATGGGTTCATTTGGAAACTAAAACTGGACTATTCTGTGTTTGCAGTCAACTATGGCATAGCAGGAATGAAGCCAATCTATGTCAAAAATGACATCAAAATCCGTCATCTCTAATTCGACTAAGTCTACTAAAGTGACTATCTGAAATATCATAATTGGGCAGTACCTGTATACCCTCCAGGTTATGATGGTTTTACCCACTAGGGTAGAAACTAGAAAGGGCTCTACTAGAATTTCAAGACTGATTCTAAAATCAATTTCTATATAAGGAGTAACAAAATACAAGGAAGCACCTGGATCTAGCAAAGCATAAATATGCACATGAAAGATCTATAATATACCAGTAACCATACCAGAAGAATTTTCCTGATCTTGCCAGGACTAGGGATCATAAACTCAATTTGGGCGCTGCCCAATAGTAGTGCTGGAAGTGGCACCCTGCTTATTTGGACGAATAGACTAAATTGAGGAACGGTTCTGTTGACCCTTAGGACCTGGCTGAGAATAGTCTTTGACTTTGTGGCCTGGCTTGCCATATCCAAAACAAATACCACTTCTAGCTCTGCAAATACCCTGATGGTTCTTACCATAAGTCTGGCAAAGAGGATAGGCACAGGCACTGCTAACACTGCCCTGAGACTTAGAGCCTGGCGCCCTATCTTTATTACCATCCCTAAACTTAGGAGCCAGAGCACTAGCTAAAGAAAGAGTTGGAACTGATGACTGAGGACGAAACAAAGAATGGTTTCCTCCTTCTGATTTGGACTGAGCAAAGTTGAAACTACCTATCCTTGCTCTCTTATTCTGCTTCTCCCTCATCTTAATATTTTGCTCCTCTATCTAATGAGCATGAGTCATATGCTGGCTAAAGTCACGTCACTATTCAACATCACAGACCTACACTCGTTGACCATACTATCATTCACCCCAAAAACAAACTTACTCATCTTGGCCCTATTGTCTACAACCACATGAGGGCATAGTTGGATAATTTAGTAAATTTAAGAGAATACTCTTTCACCAACATATTTCCCTGCCTGAGTTTGATGAATTCTAACACCTTAGCCTCTCTTAGCTCTAGGGGAAAGAACCTCTCTATAAATATGGTTATAAACTTCTCCCATTCTATAGGTACTGCATTAATCGACCTTTATGACTTCTATTACTTGTACCAAGTGTGAGCAATATTGTGTAACTAATAACCAGCTAGCTCAACACTCTCAATAGCTAACACCCCCATAAAGTCAGCAACCTTTTAAACCTAATCGATGAATTCCTGAGGGTCTTCATCTGACTTAGACTCCAGAAAGAATGGAGGATTCATTCAGGTGAAGTCTTGAATCTTGGATGCAGCTGAATTGGCCACTGGGTTACCTGAATTACAACTAGTCATTTATTTTGAGTGGCAATTAACTGAGCAAGAGTAGTAAATGCAGCTCTAAACTCTGCATGAGAAACATATTCGCCTAAAGGTTCTTCGGGCTGAGGGGTTGACTGATTCTCATTTCTTTTTTTAGGAGGCATGTTCTGTAAAAGAAAGAGAGAAATGGATTAGACTGAGAGATTGACTTGAGTTTATGCTCACTGGAATAACATGAATACTGAAAGATGAGAAACTGTTCCTAAAACATCTTATAGCCTCCTGTACATAAATGTGGCGCACAACACACCCATGCACAAGACTCTATTAGATGTGGCTTTTGATCTTCCTAGGACACTATTGAACCTAGCTCTGATACTAAGTTTGTAACACCCCGAATATGGTACCCAAAATACTACACGATGCTCATAACCCCGATGGACCACAAGCTAACCCATGATTGATATTTGTACCTGTATACTGCATGATATACTATATAAATGCAGAAACATGAATTGAAAGGCCATAAGGGTCAAATCTATAATATAAATGATAAATTATAATATATGAATGGGGTATAAATACCCAAAATAAAAATATCGAAACATACTATAGTCTGAAAAGCCACTAAAATATGATTGTCAGAATAAGGAGTTGATAGGACATGTCCCCAACTAACTTTGACTTCTGAAATAACCAAGTACTAAAATAATGAAATGACTAATAATGTCATCCTCGAAGGATGAGGACTCACTGATGACTGACTACTGATATCTGGAATCTATTGATGCTCTGGAGCTCGTGTCTCTGAACCTATGGTACAAGACACCATAGCTCAAATGCGTCAGTACTTTCAATATACTCGCATGCATATGAGGTAGGCTGAATGTATGGGGTTCATATGCATGAACAATACTAGATAACTAACTAATATGAACGTGAGAATACATGTATGAATACATAGTAACTATATCTGAGATTATGATAACATGAATTTATTAATAACTAACATGACTGATAATTGAGTTCTGATGACTGAAATAATTGATAACATGAGCGACAGTATCTGACAGTCCTGAATCTTATAGAACTAGATGAGTTTTGTACTGTTCTGAGTTGACTGTATATGACAGTCCTAAATTCTGTAGAACTATCTGAGTTCTATTATTGAGACTGAATGACTATATCTAACAGTCCTAATTTTATAACTTAAACTGTGGGAAGTATTTATCTAATTGACTTGCCCCTAATATGCCATTATGGCTGAGTTGGGGTCTAATCTATAACCCCAATTAGAAGAGTGTCAATACCATGTCACTGGTAAGGACAATCTGTGAGTAACCCACATATAACAGGTAACTCTAGTGAGAATGGTGGAACCCTCATATAACAGGTTAATCCACCTCATCTACCCTCATATAGCAGGCTATGATGTCTCAGCCTATGCAGGCTATATAGTTCTGGAATACAAGGATTACTTCTAAGAATCACGCCCTCACATAACAGGTTAGTTCCCATCCTTGAGTTCACTCAGTGCTAATTCCTACTCCCATATGAATAGAAACTGAGCATGATAAATTGAATTGGACTAGACTGAATTCATGGAGTTCCGTTAGCTGATGAAATACTATTTAGATTACTGAATTACTGAGCTTTCCTGTGTCACATAACTGATTGGATTTTATGGACCATGGATTGACTGAGGATATCATGAAAACATGACACTAAATCTAGGAACACAACTATATTTTTTGGGTACAAGTTCCCCCAAGACTCGATGGAAGGAAATTGAAAAGGCATGACATTCTTTAATACATAACCAACAACAACAATCCATAATACAATAATTGGAGATATTTCATGGGCATTTAATTATCATAGCTTGATACGTGAATAAGATGACATGTATACATAGTATAATTTCATAAGGCTAACTCATGAGAAATCCAAAAACAATTTCAATACATAAGAATAACATGAAAGTCATTTTGGATCACAATTTATCTATAGTGCATAATTTCTATCCTCCTAGGTATTTTCTCAAACACCTTACATGCACAACTTAAGGCATAGGTGAAATCATCAAATTTCATAAATCATAAACCACCAAATTCATGGATTTCTATTTATATGCTAATTTAGTTTTCATAATTTCACATAAGGATCCCAATATGGGAATCAAACAACAACCATTACATAACTTGAGCAACCCACAACATAATAATCATGATTCATAATTTAAAATAGGGTTATTGAGCTTTATGGATAAAAGAAATCCATAAATCAACACATTACATACCTTATTTCTTGGTTTAGCGAAGATTGATGAAGAGACATTCTTGAAATTGAATTCCAAATTGAAACCCTAGCTTGTTCTTGTGAGAAAATTGAGAGAAACTAGTATATTTTAGGTGAATAATGGCTAAATCACGTATTATTGGGTTTAAATAGGGATGGAAAATTGACCCTTTTAACCCTAGATGCATCTTTTAATTTTAGTGAAATTTTCCTGAATTGGACCCCTAGAGCGACGCGGTGCTTTCACATCGTGTCACTGGAATTTGATAACTAGGAAATTGAGGGATGGCATGACACGGATCCATCGTGTTTCCACTTCTTTTGTGACTTGGAAGTTTGGTGCGACTCTGAGGAATCGTACTAAGACACTAAAAGATGATAATTGCCATTTTAGCTTGTAACACGGCACTCCACTGACCAATTTGGCACTATTTTACGATAGGAACTTGAAATAGTCATAACATAGATTGAACTCATGGCTATGCTATCAGTTAAATCATAGACTAAATTACCATGTGGGCTTTGGATTATGTTGTCACTCATATTATGTTAAAGCCTAGTGATTATACTAATGTTTGTTCTAAAAATCTTCTTGTGCTAATAATGTGAATCATGCTAATAAAGTGGGGCTCTATAAGGTATCAACCATGGCTTTGTGTTTAACCATGCTAGTGATCTTGTTAAGCCCGGTAATGCATTGAGTGTCCATACCATATAAATATACTTTTTCATGCACCTATTAATATATTGTGTTGATAATGAATGATGAGGTACGACGGTATGTATTTTCTTACTTCTTTTTCACCCTATCCCTCGTGGGGCTTGCATTTATTATTCATTGGATTGCTTATATATGTATTAATGTTAGGATGATGTGTGGTAAGTCCGGAGGATATATTGATGTTATGATAATGCCCGGTATGTTTAGAGGATAATTTATGTTATGATGATACCCAGTAAATCCAAAGAATATATTGATATTATTATGATGCCCCATAACTC
>NW_025864617.1:0-3472 GCF_002878395.1 Capsicum annuum
ATATAAGTATACTAACATCCTCAGTTATCAGTAGTAGATGAGTCAGTAGTTCAGTATCTCAGTAATGGTAGTTAGTTTAGCTCGCAGTAAAGTGGTATCCTAGGTCAAGTCTCTAGAGTTGGGATGATTATAAGTATGATTTATGCATTTTTCTATATGTACTTGTTTTCGTGTGGTATTGTCATGATCATTTAGGTTATACATATTTTGCATGCATGAGCCCTTGTATTTAGCCTTACTCCGTCTACATACTCGGTATATTTTGTGCTAACGCATTTGCACTATGGTGTCTTACTTGACACCATAGGTTTATAGGCACAGGACCCAGAGTATCATCAGCAGATCAGTCCTAGTCAGCAGCTATAGCAGTGAGTCCTCTTCTTTCGAGGATGAGTTTTAGTTTTATATTATTGTAATCAAAATTTTATTTACTTTCAGTTGACGAAGTTAGTTGGGGACCTGTCCCATCAATTCCATAGTTTAGTCAGATTAGAGGCTTTTCAGACGGATGTATTGTATAGTATTCAGTTTTATATTTTGAATATTTATAGATGTGTTGAACCTTATGGCTAGTTTCTGGATTTATTCTAGATATTATGTAGTGTACAAGTACAGATATTAGTAAAGGTTAGCTTGTGGTCCTTCAGGGTCACAAGCATCGTGTGACATCTCGGGATGGGATCTCGGGGCATTATAAGCTTAGTATCAGAGTCTAAGGTTCAAGAGTGTCCTAGGGAATCAGAAAAGTCGCATCTAGTAGAGTTTTGTGCATGGGTGTGTAGTGCGTCACATTTATGTACAAGAGGCTATAGGATATTATTAGGAGAAGTTTCCCTTCTTTTAGTAATCATTTCGTACGAGTTAGCATGAGCTCAAGTTGATCCTTAGTCTAATCCACTTCTTTCTATCAATTACAGAATATGCCTCCTCACAGAAGTTTTGTCCCTGGGGTTGATGATTATCCCCCTCAACCTGTAGGACCTGATAATGAGAGTTTTTCATGTGTAGAGTTTTGGGCTGCTTTTCAGGCGCTAACCCAAGCTGTGACAAATGTTTAGGTCAACCTTCAGGCTGCAGTCCCACCTCAACAAAATGGGCCGCAACTAGGATTAGAAATTTCATAAAAATAAACCCACCAGAATTCTTTGGGTCAGTAGTAGGTGAGGACCCGCAGCTTTATCTAGAGGAGGTGAAGAAGATCACCCAGATTATGCACATCTGTGAGGAAGAGAGTGTGGAGTTATCATTTTATAGGTTGAAGGACGTTGCTCATGGTTGGGTAGTGATGTAGGAGAAGAGTATAGGGGAGAATGTAGCTCCTGTGACTTGGTCAGAGTTTCAGAGTGCCTTTCTAGATAGATTCTTTCCACTTGAGATGAGAGAAGCTAAGGTGGAAGAGTTCATGAACCTAAGGAAAGGTTCTATGACTGTGAAAGAGTATTGTCTTAAGTTAAACCAATTAGCTAAGTATGCTCCCGACTTGGTAACTGACCTAGAGCGAGCATGAGTAAGTTTCTGTCTGGGGTTTTGAGTTATGTGTTGAAAGAGTGTAGAGCTACTGTGCTCAATAGAGATATGGATCTTTCTAGGCTAATGATGTATGCTCAGAAAATTGAGGCGGACAAAATGAAAGAAAGAGAGAGTGTGAGTAAGAGAGACAAGACAGGTAGTCATAGTTTCTCGCAGTCAGGGTCCCAAGGTGGTAGTGGTTCTCAGTATGGTCAGAGATTTTTAGTTCCAGCTCCATCTTTGGCTAGTGGACCCGCACCTGCATTTGGGGGTGTCAGATCCGAGGGACCACCAAGCTCTAAGGCCCAAAGTAGTGCTAGTGGTGTTCGCACCTATCCGCTTTGTGAAGAGTGTGGTAGGTACCACCTAGGCATGTGTAGAGCCAGTAGTGATGTGTGCTTTGGGTGTGGTGATCTAGGCCATAGAATGCAAGACTGTAGAGTGTTAACACAGAGGGGTAGACTCTGTGCGCTTCAGGCTCGTCTTGATCATGAAGGTCTCCTCGACATAGACCCGAGTATATTATGAGCCCTTCATCTATATGACATGCATTGTTAGATCCATCAAATTTATCTTGAGCATTATATGTTAACATGAGTCATGCATGAGTTTTAGATATAAATCGGCCAATAATGACCTAAGCGGTAGGTGCCCCGTGCACTGCTCTAGCATTTCAACGAAGTGTGTTTAGAGGGACATAGGGTCCCAAGGGGGAGATACCCCATAGTGTTATGATGTTTGCATATCATTAAGTATATTTAGATGCATGTTAATATTCTTTTAATGAAGCTAGAATCAGTGATCATTGTATTGTCAGTTGTGCTTCTAAAGGTCAGTCCAGTTAGACATTCATGCATTAGATAAGCACGTTTAGTAGAAAGAGTTCCGCTTGTCAGTGCATGTTCAACCGTGCATTATGAGATCATCCTAGCTATGAGTCCATGCATTATATGTTCATGCATGCTATGAGGATTCAGTATATTAGTCGTTCTAGTTGCGCAGTCATGCCTTGAGATGTTTCTGTTTCTTGAGTAAGTTTTGTTGATCAGTATTCCTAGCCTACCAAGTGACATTTGAGGATGGATGTTTCCAAGGGGGAGATAATGTAATACCCCGCAAATTTCTCTTTTAGTCTAAGCCTTAGAGCGTATCTAGCAAAGCGGAAAATCTGAGTCTAAAAGTTTTAGAAGTATCTTCCCAAGTATTAAAAACTTTGAATCATGTGTAATTTCCCTAATTTATACTTTTAATCATGTAGAGCATTGAACAAGCTTTCTATCGATACCAATTTCATTAAAATCCGACATCAGATGAAGAAGTTGTGGCCATTTTACTGAGCATAGTCGGAATCCCAGGTTTGACGGTCGATCTAATGGACCGCCAAGTCCTTGGTAGACCATCAAGTGTCAAGTTAGACCAAGGTAGTGGCTTTGTTTTTTGGTCATCATGTGACGGCCAAAGTGGTGGACCGTTAGATAGTTGACAGACCGTCAAGGGGCCCGTCAGACCGAGGCAGAATGTCCCATTCCTGGACTCCGAGTGACGGACAATCTAGTGGACCGTTAGATTTCTAAAGGACCGTCACTTTGACCGCCACTCTTAGGCAGAACATCCCAGTTTTGGCACTTAAGTTATGGATGACTTGGTGGACCGTCAATCCCTCTGACGGACCGTCAGGTCGACCGTCACAGACCCCGTTAAGAATTTTTTAGACAAATTTTAAAAGGGCATTTTGGTCTTTACCACATCCTTCCCTAGCTCTATAAATACGGAGCCAAGGGCCTTCAACTTTATTTTTCTCTCTTCCACCCAAAAACTAGGGTTTCCAAAATCAAAATACTCTCTTCTCCTTTCATAAAATTCAAGGGAGATCAAGAAGGATCTAGAGAAATCAAGAACTCCCTTCAAGAGCCTTTAAGAAATGAAATTCCCAGGTATATAGATGTTGATTCTTGAGTCCCTT
>NW_025864618.1:0-1601 GCF_002878395.1 Capsicum annuum
GAGCAATATCCCCAACCTTGGTAATGGGTAAATTACTACCATTAACAGCCTGTATTTGTGATGAACCTTGATACTTACGTACATTTTTTATCATGCTTGTTGAGTTGGTCATATGATTGGAAGCACCAGAATCAACAATCCAAAAATTAGATTTAACATCAATACCTTGTAATCCCAATGCTGAAAAGGCTGATACGATCATTTATTGTACCATTTCAGGAGTAAGAACTTGTCCTGAAGGTCCTGAAGATGAGTTCTCAAGAGTGGAACAATTTATTGCTGCATGAAAATTATTTAACTTATGATTCTGAGGGCGTGTGGGACACTCTTTGCTAATGTGTCCTTGTTGTTTACAATAATTACAGAAATTCTTGCCACTATTTCTAGATATATGGCCATATTCCTTGCAATTGTAGCATTGAGTTCTGTTCATATCTCAACTCATACCTTTACCTTGAGCAGTAAATGCAACAACGACATCATTTCCTCTTCTGAAAGCATTTTGTGTGACATAGCGCTGCTCTTCATGAAGAAATTCCCTAAAACAAACATCCATGGAGGGAGACGGGTCACGATTTATCAAGTTAAAGAGAACACTCTCAAACTCAGAGCGTAACCTCATCAAAAATTGATCTCGCTTGCTTTGCTCATGAACTTACTGAATTACAGAGAGAGATTCGAAAGGTATTTTGGCATAAATAAAATTCAACCCATAAGTTCTGAAATCTAGAATAATAATCCTGAATAGAAAGACCTCCTTGAGAGTAATTAGCAATTTCATACTTTAAGTGAAAGCGTAAGGCACTATTATCTTGGTTGTAAACCTTTTGTAAATAATCCCACATGGCCTTAGCTGTCTTGTAAGGCGTAAGATTAGAAACAATAAAAGGGTTAGTTGACCCTAAAAGCCAGGTCATCACCCGAGCATCTTTAATCTTCCATTCACCTAACTTTGTAGGATCAGTAGAAGCAGGATCGACTCCATCTATATGGCCCCATAGTTCTTTTCCGGTGACAAATAACTGAAACTAAAACTCCCACGATGAAAAATTCTTTCCAGTGAAATGAACACTGAATTATTCAAACTGATATGAACTCATAATTATGAAAACTAAAAACACTAACTCAAAAAGAACAACCAAAATGACCAAGATCAAAGTCCTAGGTGTTAATTGTCGAGGAACAATCAACAAAAACCAAAATTTTCAAAAAAATTTTTGAAAGAAACCGCAAATGAACTCTATGAAACAAGATAGCCAAGAGAAGGCTCTGATACCATGTCAATTTTTTGCTGAATACCTCTCAATATTGAAAGTCTTATCATTAAATATAAAATATTCAATGATTACATCCCTAAAGATCCGTCTTCCTATCCCTAATGATTAGCTTTTCTATCCCTTTAAATCCGCTATTCTATCCCACCAAATCTACTCTTACTAAAGTCACTATTATTCTTTTTAACTACTAAATCAAATCTATGTAATTACACTAATATACAACAATATATGATTACATTAATATACAATATTTACATCATGCTAATAGAGAGATAGTCAACTGAAGGGTTTTTTTATTACAGAGGGAATAGAACTTTATCTTGA
>NW_025864619.1:0-2361 GCF_002878395.1 Capsicum annuum
TCAAATTTGCTGTAAAGATTGGCTTTGTAAGTTCTTTTAAGAAGATCTCTTTTATTAGGGATTGGGTGCCGGATCCATTTGAGGACAACATTCAAAGGTTTATAATTTATTACAAGTCGAGGAGTCCCTCGTTCTTTTTCAGCACTATTATTTACATAGAATGCTGAACAACTCCAGGGGGAGTTAGAGGGTCTAATAATTCCCTTTTCGAGAAGATAGTTGATTTCTGTTTTACAAATCTCCATCATCTCGTGATTCATCTGGATAGGTCTGGCTTTGGTAGGAACGTTTCGTTCATCAAAGCCAGGGATATAGGGAAGTTCTACGAGATGTCTTTTGCGTTCCCAAAAGGCATTTGGCAATTCAGAGCAAATCTCGTCTTTGAACTTCTTTTGGAGGATAGATATTTTGTTAATCATCTCCGGGGTTTTTAAAGTGTGCTCAATACGTTTGAGCTGAACATCACGTTGCAAAAAGTGAAGATGGGAAGAAAGACGATTGAGTTTAAAAACAGTGTCATCTTTGAGGCGCTGTTGTTCGGTAGAAGAGAGCGGTCGAAGTAAGGGAAAAAATAGTTCAGTATCCAACAAGGTGGAGCGAATACCATCGTAATCACTTGTGTATGGTCGGATCTGATTTATAAAAGGGATTCCCAGAATGATATCCTCCGTGATATCTTCGGTGATAACAAAGTCGTTAATAAGGCAGACGCCATTATTACAGACGTGAGCTTTTCGAAGCTGATAATTAATCCGCATTTTTTCGCTTGTAGCAGAATATAGGCGAGAGGTACTCTTTTGGAGATACCGAGTAGGAATTAGGCCTTTGACAATACAGTTACTGTCGGCACCAGTGTCAAAAAGGGCGACTTTGTTTAAGACAAAGTCTTTGTCAACGACAATCTTGACAGCAATGTGTTCACTGTAAGCTTTAATGGCTGCTACATTATTTGAGGTGGAGGGAATAGCGGGAATTTCCTCACCGGGAAAGGAAATGGGTTCCTTGAGATGATCAGTAGGTGGAGACGCAGGAATAGAAGCCTTCGGGAAGGCTGACTGTAAGACCTGTTCCGTCAGAACATGGAGTTCTACCTGATCAAGTCTACTCTTAAGGCTTTTGATTTCTCCTTTTAAATTGGAGATTTCGCCCTTAAGATCTTGTATAGAGGGTTCAGTAGGAGTATTGAACTTAGCCATAACCTTTTTCATGGAGAAAGGCTGAATAATAGGTTTAGGGTTAGAGGTGCCTTCTTCGTGAGAAAGCACAAGACGTTTGAGCTCCTGAAGATACTTATTTCTAAGCTCTTCGTCGTCAATATGTTCAATGATGTCAAACAAAATTTCTTTTGGCTTGTTTGAAATGACATTGATGACATTTCTTGAGCAAGTACAGAAAGTGCTATTGCACTCGTAATCTTGCCCAGATTGGGAGCTATCAGACTCATAAGCGGCGTTAGTAAAATCTTCGTCGCTGTATTCGTTCTCGGAGGAAGAATAGGAATCAGAGGCTTCAGAGGGATTGTCCATAATGGAGAAAAGCTTTTCCTTGGTTTCATCAGTTAGATCAAGCAGATTGATCTTTTTCCTTTTGCCAGAGGAACAGTCTTTTGCTCTATGGCCGGTTTTGCCACAAGTCCAGCAGGTATCATTAGGTTTTTTGGAAGATTTTCTTTTAGTCTTCCGGCGGGGCTTGTAGGGTTTCTTATCAGAAGGTGTTTTATGATGGTAAGCTCTTTTGGGAGGCCGGGAGGAAGTTTTCTTGTGCTTCTTTCGATCAGTGAGATCAGTAAAGCCGAAATCGTGGCAGAAAGTTGTCAGGCCATATTTACTATTCTGCTTAAGTTGCTGCTTAAGTTTGAGGTCTGTACAGAGTTCTATACCCGTAGTGGTGATGAAGCTTACTAAGTCTCCGTAGGTAAGGATATTGTAAGGAATTTGACCTTCTAATCTATCCTTAAGCTTTGTTCGTACCTTATCTGCAAACAAAGGAGGAAGACCACTGATGAACCGTTCTTTCCAGAAGTCGTTATTGCAAGATAGGAGTCTTGAAATCCTTAATAACCTTCGCTGCAAAAACCTTGCAGACTTTATTTTCTTTCACCCCAAAAACTAAATATGATTCTAAACTATTTTGAACCCATATACTACCTTCTGTTGAATCGATTAGGAGGACACCTAGTCTGGTAAGATAATGGACTTCCTGAGCTAACTTCTTCTTACGATCCTCAACATGAGCAACACTACCTATAGACAGTCTAGTAAGGGCGTCGTCCACTATATTGGCCTTACTCGGATGATAAAGGACACTCATGTCATAATATTTTAAGAGCTCTAACCACCTTCTCTGACGGAGGTTAAGATC
>NW_025864620.1:0-4105 GCF_002878395.1 Capsicum annuum
GGGGGAAAAACCATGCATTGGACTTGATTCTGCTGAGTTCTCCCGTGAAGACATAATTTCTTCAAGTTTCAGTTCGTCGTTCGGCTCCGGTTTCATTCCTTGGTTTCTTCTTTCTGCTCTAATCCAATCTCTGAGGAAAACTAGAACATTCATTGCATTGCTTCCCAATGAGTGTCGGTTGTCTCCAAGCTGCTGTCGTCCCTGACTAAAGACGCTCTCTGATGCAACGGTTGACATTGGAACATTCAAGATCTAATCTTGAAAGCACAGGATATTGTGTTTCATTACTCCTCTACCAATCCAACATATTGATCCTTCGTTTCCGATCCTCTGGCGGAGATCGAAAATAATATTTCACCTCTTCTCGATAAGTTGATGTGTAAACTCTCTCATCAACACTGTTCCAACAAGGTAAATCATAAAAGGAATCAGGAAACCCACTATGTTCCAGCCTTTTAGAAGATGATGGATCCTTGGGGGAATGAGGAGTGATAGTTGGAGTGATATTTGTAGGTACGGCTAAATCAAATGAATCAGCATAGTGATTATATAAATTTTCTATGTCTTCATTCGCATCACTCATAGCCGTCCACAAATCATGTTGTACTTGTTCAGAATCATTGTTAGTATTTATTCTAAGTTAGCATAAATAATAGTACTACAGTGGCACATAGTATTATATTTCATGCACGGATTTAGTATAGCACCAACCAAGTAAATAGAAGGAATTAGGAAAAAATATTTTTTAAATTTAGTAAACATGGCACTAACAGCTTCTTTATAACCTTCTTTATTTTTATATTCTTTGAGCAAACCAGAAATATCGGTTATATGTCCCAAAATATTACAAACAGTAGGACAATAAGCACCGAAAAATTCAACCATAGCTACATAAAATTTTTCTAAAAACTTAACAAGATCATTAATTACAACCCAATCAGAATCATTTAGCATGCAATCAGCAGAATCTGCAAATGAACCGTAATGTTGGTTAAAGGCTAGTGTGATAGGAACTTTATATTTATAACAAGTTTTTAAAAAATCATACATAGAATTCCATCTAATATCAATTTCCTCAATAATTAATATCGGTGCAAGTCTATTTTCTTGTCATTTAACTTTAAATTCTCTAATTCTCGATCTACGAATATTTTGTTGAATAAAACCAACAGCAAGATGAATTTTTTCAATATAAAGCTCAAAAAATTCAAGACCATCTTTTACAATTAAATTATATATATGACATGCACACTTAATATGAAAAATTTTAGGCAACGGCGGAGATAGCTTAGATTTTAAATTTTTTTATAGCAGTCTTGTTGTTAGAAGCATTATCAAAAGTAATACATATGATTTTATTTTCAATACCATAAAATCCGGCAACTTTAACGATAGAATCAGCAATAAAATCTCCAGTATGTTTACGATCTTCATCATATATAAAAGCAAGAATACGTTTTTGTATCACAAAATTACTATCCATCCAGTGACAAGTAACGGTTAAATAATCATTTTTATTTGCAACACGACCAAAATTAGAAGTTAGGGACAATCCACATTGAATAAGTTTTAACAATATTGATAAATAAAAATAATATTGTTAATGAAGTCTAAAAATATTGGCCCTACAAGTACTTCTAAGAATACCATTAAACATAGGATTATAAATTGCTTGAATATAATGAATAAAGGCATCAGAAGAAGGAAAATTAAAAGGCAAACAACCCACAACTACCATTTTAGCTATTTCTTCCCGGTCCATCAATTTATTATACTTATTCGTTACCTGACCGGTTGCTGGGATCATTCTAGTTTGCGTTGGCCCACCAACATCCCCACCACCTCATATAATTTTAACTCTCTTTTGTGAGCATCACCTATATGTCTCATTAACGTACCCATACCCCCTTGCTTGCCTTCGATTTTATGCTTATATATTTGTTAACAAATATTGTATTGCACCTCAGTATCTGATATACGTTCAAAAATTGTCATGCAATACTAGTTGTTTTACGAGGTATTGGGGCACGGGGAGGACGAGAAGAAAGATTAACCGATTCAGATCTAACATTAGCATTTCCTACAGTGGGTGTCTCACCAATATTTTCATCATCTTCGTCTAAATTAATCGCATCTACTTCATTTTCTTCTTCTGTACCGTAATTTTCGTGAGCTTCTACATAATCCATATCGTGAGCACCTACACCTATTTCTTCCTCAAAAGGTGTACCAAGCGGTATCATAGGCGAAGGCACACAGGTATATCTACTACTTGAAGTACCTTTACCACTAGTAATTCACTTTTTACTACCACTACCGCTTCCGGGAAATTTTTTTTTTAACACCTTTAGTAGCGAAGTTTCTTAATTTATTCATAGAATAAATTAAATTAAACTAAAGAAATTCAAAATACACAAATATAATAAAATTAAATATTCAACAATTAATAAAATAAATAAAAATTAAACGTAAAAATTTTGGAAGTATCCGAAGGTTGCGACTTTAGAAACTTTCACTCGTACTTTGTAAACGTAAAATAAAAAAATTAAAGTGAGAAATTTAGGAAATTAAATATATTGAATATTTGAGAATTGAGAATTGAAAATTAAGATTTGAGAGCGAATGAGATTTGAGAGAGTGAAAATTGTGTGAAAAATGATTTGGAGGTGTAGGGTATTTATAGAATTTTTTTTTGGATTAAAAAATTGTTTTAAAAGTAGAAATATTTTTTTAATTAATGGGCCCAAACTAGCTGTTTGGACCCAAAAACGGCTATATAGTCATCGCGCCAATGGCTAGTTTGGCCCAAAATCCAAAATTAAAAAAATATATATATTAATCTGGGCCAGGCCGATTAACCTAGACCGGGCTTGGTCCGGGCCTGGTTAACCGGGCCCAAATAAAAAAATCGGCTTGGGACCCGGTACCCTAAAGCCCTTGGGCTTACTGGGCCGATTTCCTTAGGTGAGCCGGTTCGGGCCGACCCAGCACCCTTGACACCCTTAGGATAAACTATGCAAACTTAAAGTCTAAATTTATGGACTAATCCTATTTTACAACAGTGTGTGGTACGTGCTCTATTACATGTGGTATATTCTCCATTACACCCCCTCAAGTTGAGTGTGACGAGACAACACCTAATATAGGTAGCATCCGCTGGAATACTGGCTTAGACAATGGTTTGGTGATTGGATCTGTAACTTGATAAGTGGAGTGGACGTGTGATACTCGGACTAGGCCATTACGATCTTAATTGCGAACAAAGTGAAGATCGATCTCGAGGTGCTTCATTTTTGTATGATGTACCGGGTTTTTAGCAATGTATGTGACCCCAATATTATCACAAAGTATTGTAGGTGCAGTAGAAAGTGGCACATGAAGATCCCTGAGGAAATGAGTGATCCAGTTTGTTTCAGACAAGGTAGAGGCAACTGCCCTATACTCAGCCTCACTGGAGGATCGGGAGATGGTAGGTTGCTTACGAGCACACCAGAAAAATAGGAGTCGTACCTAGAAAAACAATGTAGCTGGAGATTGAGTTGCAATCACTAATATCACCCGCCCAATCAACGTCAAGATACACATAAGGATCAGTGGACTGCTGTGGAGAAATATAAATACCATTTTAGGATGTTTCTTTGAGGTACCGAAGGATACGTTTAAGTAGCCTTCCAATGAACCACGGAGGAAGAGTTGTTGAACTGAGTAAGCTTGTTTACCGAATAAGTGGTATCCGGTCTGGTAAAACAAAGGTACTAAAGTTTACCAAGATAGTGCAGTAAATAGTGCAGTAAGCCAAGATACTTGAGAGAAAATCTTTTGGAAAGAGAAGTAATGACTTCTTGAAGGAGTGTTTCACTGTCGCCCATGAGTATGATGTCGTCCACATATATTAGTATATAAATAGTTACTCTCAAGTTATGTAAAACAAACAAAGAATTATCAAATTCAGACATACGAAATCCCGTTTTGATAAAAAAATTAGTGAGTGCATCATACCAGGCTTTAGGAGCTCGTCGCAGTCTGTAGATAGCCTTTTTGAGATGATAGACATATTCAGAATGTGCTGAACTTTCATACCCGGGTGGTTGGGTCAGATAGACAT
>NW_025864621.1:0-1000 GCF_002878395.1 Capsicum annuum
AGATAAAGGGAGTACTTGATATCTTTATGTTCAAAGATAATTAATTTTATTGTGATGGCTTCATTCTTAATGGATTTTTTATCACTTCGAGCCTGCACGTCAGAGCATACGAGAAATCAAGAATTAATATTGGATCACAATTGAATTTGACTAATCTGGTCAACAATGAATTTGATTAATCTTTGAAGCTAATACGTCAGGAGTCCATTGATGAGAATGAACTGGAGAAAGCTTGAACCCATATCCTATGGTAATGAATACGAGCGCAACTGAAATTCCTTGGGAGTTATACATTTATATATTGATAAGACCGTTTACTATTTCTTGAAGCTTAATCTCGCGCCCAGATGAAACATATAACCAAGAGAAACCATAAACCATAATAGAAGAGCTTGCCCCATCCATGAGTAAATATTTCACAGTAGCCTCATTGAACCATACATCTTTCTTGATATATCCAAATAATAGGTAAGAGTATAAACTCAAACACGGAGCTACAAAAATAGTTATTAAATCATTAACACCATGTTTAATTTGCTCAATATTTTAATCTTATATTTATAAATATTAAAAGCTATACGAAAAATATTTCAATAATTAAGTTATGATTTTTTATCACATCAATATGAAGAAAAATATATATCTTAAAATGATGGTCAACAATTATGTAGTTTGACTCGTAAAATTAAAACATTAACGAAGAGAGTATTTTAGTGGTTTCTTCATCCATTATATCATTATTTTAATGTTACGTCATCCATTATATCATTACCCAAAGTAGTTTTTCGCATTCCGCGGTTATTGTCACCAGCTTTTACTATGATATAACTGCATTTAAATGTAGTATTCCTGTATACTCTCACAGTTTCAAATTTAGTTCTTTGGCTAGTGATAGATTAAATGATTTAGGTCATTATGTGAAGTGTCATTAATTGGTGTTTTGTAATATACTGTTGGCAGTCAAATAGTTAATTAATTTACTAACTACTACTTCTCACAT
>NW_025864622.1:0-1346 GCF_002878395.1 Capsicum annuum
GTGTTTAATTTTAATCTCTTTTCCCCTTCTTTAACAGATTTCGGACTCTGAATTAGCAATGTATGAATGATTTATTTCATCCGATTCTTTGCCATTTTGTGTGCTTATGTTTTAAGACTACCAGATGTGAAAAATCCAAATTTTAATAATGATCAATTTTGTTATAGTTTGCTAATTCCGAATTTTGAAATTATCCATCTTCTTCGAATTAGTTGACAAATTTCTCAGCTCGTGATTATAACGGAGAACATTTGACTACGTATTATATTTTTGCGGTTGGATTGATCTTGTGATAATTTGAATAAGATTTTGGTAAAGAACATCTGATTGTGTATCATGTTTCTTGAATTACATCGTGGACTGATTTTTGTACAATTGATGATTTGAATTAAGTACAAAAATAATTAGGGATTATTTTACAAAATTAATTGCTCATAATTTATTTATGGTATATTGAACAAATTTTCTCATCCCTAATTAACCCTAATTGATTATCGATCTCTTAATTGATTAGTGATTGGATTTGGCCTTAGGAAAACAGTATTGTGAATGACTTTTACAACTATTGACTTTTCGTTTTACTCTGTGATTGAATGGTATATGATTGATTTAGTAAGAGAAATTCTCTTAATTGATTAACTGAGATATTGTTTTACCATTTTTATGTTGGTTTAGTTTTACAATACTCCGCCTATATAAACAATTCTTTAAGTTCACAAGTTCTTAAGTTTTATAATTACAATTACCACTACTACTCTCTTAAACAAAGCATCAGTTACTTTCAATACAAAAAGCAATTATGTACTTTCAAGAGTTCTCGGACTTTTCCTTCTAGGTTTATGGAAAACATCTTGCATATTTTGCTGTGTTGGGCTTTCTTTCTATTTCTATTTCTATTTTACTAATGGTTGCCGGTAAGTCCCTTGTCGATGTACTTACATATTAGAAAGCATGTCTATAGGACTAGTTTGATTACCTTGTTAGCTCCCTTTACTCTGATTTCACCACATTAGAAGTCCAAATTAGTGTCTTTTCTCTGCTTTCCGACATTTGAGTTTAATTTGTTGCTCAGTTCTAGCTGAAATGTAGTGCAAGTATTCTGAGTTGTGGCGTTTAACAATCTTTGTAAGGAGGTAATCGAGTTCCCTTTGCAAGTTAGTCTCATATTCTCCAGCTAGAGCAACATTTCCAATGAGTTCTGAGCTAGTGGTGGGGGGCATATTTGTGTATATTGCTTTTTTTGGGTGAATTAGGACAATTACTGCATATAGTGTATATCTACGTTGCGTCTGTAGTTTCATGCATTGTCTACCACCACTTGAAGCTTAAGTTCTGATGTGACTTCC
>NW_025864623.1:0-1231 GCF_002878395.1 Capsicum annuum
GGTAGGTGGGGTAGGGTATAGGATAAAGTTTGTTAGGATAAGGTTAGGGATTTATTGAATTTTTGTTATTTTTGTATTTTTGTGGGGTATAATTACATAGGTGAGGGTAAACAGTAGGATAAAGTAAAAAATGGGTAAAAACAATATCGGGGAGGGACGAAATTAGGTGTCTACACTATCTTCATACACTACCTTCTTTTTATACACCATTTAGTTTTTCCAGTCACAAATTGGTATCACCTAAATTTATACACTATCTTCTTTATGAATTTTGATTGCAATTGGGGAAGCACTACAAAAACCCAACAACGGCTACCAATCACCAAATTAAGACCTTTCAACTGGTAAATATCCTCCACAGAAATATGGTTATTTCTCCCTTGGGGACTGTGATACGAGTACGATCGTGACTGTGGATCAATACATAAAGAACTCGTGCTCGGGTGACTGGCCAACTAATGGAACAAGCTTTGGAGTGTTGTCTCATTTAGGGCATTTTAGTCATTTTGTAATAATTTGTAACCTAGGCTATAAATAGAACATATTAGGTCATTTTCTCATAACTTAGATGATATTTTGAAAGCTCTTTGAGAGTGTTCATACAAATGTGGATATCACTTGTGACAAGTGTGGAATCACATGTGTTGGTTGCTTGTTTTGAAACATTGGTTGCTTAGGGATTCCGTTCCCTTGAGGTCACCGTAAGAACTTGATGTTATTTGTATGAATTCTTGGGTCTTAGTGTTCAATATACACTTTGGTTCACAGTGTTTGTGCATTGTGTGTCAGTTATCTATCATTCTATCTTATTATTGTTGTTGTGTTCATTCTCGATTTTGGGTGTCCAAACCCGAGACCTTGTTGTGTCATTTTTGTTCCTGTTATTGTGTTGTAATCTTAGTTTATGGCTCGCTGATTCTAAGGTGTTGATAAAAGATCGACAAGGAAGACACTAACACACACCAAAATAGTCCATGATTTGAAGAATCGAGGACTCCTTTTGGCGATGCCTCTCGAATTCACTACACAATAACAATACAAGAAAGATAAAAACAAGATTCTAAGGTGTTCAACACCTATAATCAACGAGCTACAAACTAAGATTACAACATAATAACAAGAACAAAAATGACACAACAAGGTCTCGGGTTTGGACACCCAAAACCGAGAATGAACACAACAATAATAATAATATAGAATGATAGATAACTTGACACACAATGCACTAACA
>NW_025864624.1:0-1054 GCF_002878395.1 Capsicum annuum
TTACACCTTTAACAATTATTCAAGAAAATTTATTTATGTCAATCAAGAAAATATTTCTTTACCCCAAATGAATAGTATAGTATATGATCTCTAAATAATCATTAAACCCCACATCAACATACATAACATCAAGATTACACCTTTAACAATTATTCAAGAAAATTTATTCATGTCAATCAAGAAAAATCAATAGTACAGTATATCAATTCTAAAAAATCATTAAACCCCACACGAACATACATAACAACAACAATCTTTCCTCAAATAATTTTTCTACAGTAACTTTCAACATTTATATACATATAGCTAAACAATTAAGTATTATACATACTTTCAAGAATCTTTTTTTCTCCCCGTATAGAAAACAAAAAAAATAAAAAAATGAACCCCGCAAATCTTTTCACAATTTATGGTTAGGAAATCAAAGTAAAAAATTTTGAGCTGAGGGGAAGTGAAAGTTATAGAATTTTTTTATTATTACTTTTTCGGAACCTAAGGGCTCGTAACCTTACTTAGTAAAAAATTGAATTCAAATTGGTGGGGTCTTTAATCTACACCGTTGATTGTTGCCACGTGGAGTGATCATAGCTGTTTATTTGAGTTTGTGGAGATACTAAATATTTTTTAAACAAATATTAAGATATTGGTAATCTTATTTTTATATCAATCAAAAGTGAAGATGGACCTTTTTCATTTTGTGTTTGTAATATGTTTTTTCTTTCTAAAATATGTTTTCGTTGAATCGGAGAAAACACGACTAGTTAGAAGATTATGAGATCGTAATTTGATGAACTTTTTAGCTTGTAATGATGAAAAAATCGGTTGAGTTACACTAAACATATGTTTTGTTCGATTTTTTAACCTCTCACTTCAGATTTATAGCCATTAGATTTGAGTTCAAATCATCACTACAAAGCACAACTAGTTAAAAGATTATGAAATCGTAACATGATGAACTATCGAACTGTTTCGCTAGTGAAAGTGTTTTCTAAAAAAAATAAAATTGATTGATTTATACTAGACATATATTCTGTCCGATTCTTGTTTATCTCTT
>NW_025864625.1:0-1422 GCF_002878395.1 Capsicum annuum
CACCATACTCTTAATTAGTTACAGAACTCAGTAGAATTCAGTCAGTTATAAAACTTAGAAAAACTCAATAATCTCAGTATCAGTCTAGTACAATTCAATATACTCAGTTCAGTGTCTTTCAATTGGGAGTAGGAACTAACACCGAGTGAGTGTGGAGGTGATGACTTCTCTCGTCAGGCAGGCAGAGTTATTAGTAGTAGTCTTACTCTACAAAAATATGTAGCCAGCATAGGATGTGAAGAGTCACCCATCAGATTAAGGCTTGGCTACCTCCCAGGGGTTACCCATTAGATTAGGCTTGACTTGTTATTCAGGGTCACCTGTCAGATAGGCTTGACCACAGAAGTGTCTTTACTCGTGGCACAATACTGGCACCCTTCCAACTAGGGTTATAGGTTGGACCCCACTCAGCTTACTCAAGGGCATGTTGATTAAGTGAGAAATCCCACAGTTTTTGTTTTAGTCTCAGTCTTCAGAATAGAAATCAATTCAGTTCTATAGAATTAGGACTGTCAGATATAGTCACTCAGTTATCAGTAATTTAGATTATCAATGATCTCAGATTATAAGTATATTCAGTTATCAAATATCAGATTCAATTCTTGTATACTTAGTTACAGTATGCACAGTATGTTTAGTAGTTACAGATTCTCCATTTATTCTATCCAACTCTTGCATATTATTCAGTTAGTTATTATTCATGTATATGAACCCATGCATTCAGTCTTACCTCATTTATCATACCAGTACATTCTCACGTACTGATCGCATACCCATTTCTTGCGATATGATATTTCATATCATAGGTTTGGATGCTCAGGTTCCTGATCACGCTTAGCTAGATTTAACCAGCAGTAACAGATTTAACAGTGAGTCCTTATCTATCGATGATATGCTTTTATTTTAGTACTTCAGTTGAGTAGTATTTTAGTAGATGAAGTTAGTTGGGGGATTGTCCTATCAACTCCACTTTCAGATAGTTTCAGTTAGAGGTTTTTCAGACTAGATTTTCAAACAGTATTTCAGATTCAGATGTTATTATTCATTATTAGTATTTTAGATATTTTGAACCTTATGGAATTCCAGCCTATTACTCTACAATTATTTCAGTATTATTGTTCAGTGCTCACAATAGATATCATTCATCGATTAGCTTATAGTCCATCAGGGTCACAAGCACTGTGTGAAGACTAGGGGTAGTCTCAGGTCGTTACAATTATACGTTGAATAGATATGTATAGGAATATTTGGTTGTTTTAGTTTACACATAATTTTCGATATAGTTGTGTCACTGTCGTTTCTCTAAGTTGTAATATATTTTAATACATTATACATTAATAAATGTGGAAATAGTTACTGTAGTTAAGCATAAGTAATGTATTGGACTATTAATTAATAGTTATCTTTACAAAATTAGATTAC
>NW_025864626.1:0-1177 GCF_002878395.1 Capsicum annuum
GATGCGTTGAGTCATAAGGCTATGATGACACCTGTAGAAAGGCAAGGGATGATTAAAGATCTTCATCAATTAGCTAGTCTAGGAGTTCGTCTTCTCGAAACTCCGGACGAGGAGCTTATTGTGCATAATGCCGCGGAATCCTCATTAGTAGCTGAGGTGAAAGAGAAGCAAGATGCAGATCCTGTTTTATTGCAACTCAAGGAGAATGTTCAAAATGGTGCGACGAAGGTATTTGAGCTTTCACAAGAAGGAGTACTTCTATGCCAAAATCGGCTATGTGTGCCTATTATTGATGAGCTAAGAAAAAGAATTATGACTGAGGCCCATTTCTCAAGGTATTCTATTCATCTAGGGTCAACCAAAATGTATCAAGATTTGAAGGATGTATATTGGTGGAATGACATGAAAAGGAACATCGCAGAATTTGTAGCTGAATGTCCAAATTGCCAACGAGTTAAAGTGGAACATCAAAAGCCCGGAGGCTATATGCAATGCATAGATCTTCCAATTTGGAAGTGGGACATGATCAACATGGATTTTGTTACAGGTTTGCCTCGTACAGCTCGGAAATTTGATTCTATATGGGTGATTGTGGATAGGCTTACTAAATCCGCACATTTCTTACCCGTTCAGACCACTTACACAGTTGAAAAATATTCGAAGCTGTATGTTAAAGAAATAGTCCGATTACATGGAGTGCCAACTTCTATTATATCGGATTGGGGAACTCAATTTACCGCAAACTTTTGGAAGTCTTTCCAACGGAGTTTGGGAACACAAGTGAATCTGAGTACAGCTTTTCACCCTCAGACGGATGGACAAGCAGAGCGCACCATTCAAACGCTTGAGGATATGCTACGAGCATATGTTATAGATTTTAAAGGCAGCTGGGATGATCATTTACCTCTTATTGAGTTTGCCTACAATAATAGCTATCATTCAAGTATCAAAATGGCACCATATGAAGCTTTATATGGGAGGAAGTGTAGATCAAAATAGGATGGTTCGAAGCGGGTGAAACTCTTATGTTCGGACCGGATCTTGTGTATCAAGCCATAGAAAAAGTCAAGGTGATTCAGCAACGGTTGAAAACAGCCCAAAGTCGACACAAGTCATATGCGGATAGTAGAAGAAGAGGGCTAGAGTTTTCGTTAGGCGATTGGGTATTTTTGAAGGT
>NW_025864627.1:0-1421 GCF_002878395.1 Capsicum annuum
AAAATAAAAGCCATAAAAAACTCTAAAAACTACGAAACTCTCTTTTTTATCTTGTTTTTTTTCATTACCCACACACTTTACTTCTAACATATGTTTTTCCCAAATCAGTCCGTCAAATGACCACGTTATCCTCAAAGATGCAACATTTAGCACGTAGGGATGCTTTAGAGGTGAGTCTCCTATAAAGGACCAAGTGGGCCCCGCTAGGTTCCAATATGATGCACATAAGCATGACCTAAAGGCTGACCTACATTGGGGTTCACTAACAAGGGTGCTCGGGGGAGCGTATGGTCGAGAGCGGCTACTTTGCTTTCCGCCTAATCCATAACACCGACAGCTCCCCCCCTAAAATAAGGGTGACTCAACTAGAGGTCCTGTACAACACGTGTACTATGGACTTGTTGCAGAAAGAAGGCCTGGGGGTAGACACATGATGTCAGATATAAAAACAACAACATATAGGATAAATACTGTACACAAAGAGCACGAAAATGCATAATAGTGATAACAATAACACAAACAATAATCACAAGCAATGTTTATACACCCATAATGCCAAACAAAGCCGATACGACTCCAAAAATAAGACCGAATTCTGAAAAGTTCCCCAGCAAAGTCATCAAAGCTGTCACACCCCTTTTTTTTCGTACTCCAAAAGATTAATATTTTAAAGGTTTGAAAGGGTTTTTATTATTTAAGTGACAAAAATAAAAATTTGTTTCGAAAAAGGATTATTTACATTTTTTATTCAGAGTCGCCACTTGGCATAAATCGGGTGTGCCAAGTCACCTTTGGGAGATCCTTTTCGAAATAATTTGACTCTTTAAAAATGATCCGCGAACAGAGATTCCGGCTAAGGAATTTGTTGACCGAGGGAAAGGTGTTAGGCACCCATCGATCCTGTGGTTCGATCACGGTCGGTTGGTGGAGCATATCGGCTAATTCGATACTAAGAGTGTATAAACCACACAAAAACATACAAACCAATCAATCAAACAAATCCAAAATTATAGTGTTCAGTCCAATTATACAGTCCAAAATAAATAAATAAAAATGCAAAAATAAATCCTATCTAACTTACACTAATCCTAACTACGCTCTCATGCTTTTCCTGATGCCTCGGGCCTTTGTCACGAACATCTTCTGGGTACAAAATACTTTGGGGCATTCCCCGGAGAATAAACACAATACCTCGGGGCATTCCCTGGCCAAATGATACATTCAATCCAAAAGCAATATAGTCAAACCATTCAACACGCATTTTAAGCATTCAATATTCCACAAATCCCGAATTTGCCTACCCAAACCTAAACTTTACCTATTAAGTTTCCGGCCTAAAATATGCTCCTATCGAGTTCACAAACTTGATATTTTTTCCGAATTAACCAAAACAACAATAAATCAAAATTTACCTAAATTCA
>NW_025864628.1:0-2546 GCF_002878395.1 Capsicum annuum
ATTTATCATTCATATTTATCAAACTTCCATTGAAAATCTCAAATCACATATGCATGGTTTCAACCATTGAAGTATATAGGCAAACAATTCCCATGACATAAAGAAAAATGACTTAGAAATTATATTGAAAGCAAGTTATTAGCATTTGATTGAAAACCCCCATTTAAAAGCATGCATGTTCATAAAACCTACACCCATGAGATTTTAGGATAACCCCACATACCTCGATTACTATGAATATTAGATGCTTCTTGAAGCCTACGCTGAGAGGATTTCAAATATGCAATTAGTTCCTAAAACCCCCGGTTGAATCATGCGTTGCTTGGGTTTTTTTTATTTTTAAACCCTAAGGAGAATCTTTGAGCACTTTTGATGAATGAAGGTGTATTTTGGGGTCCTTGGAACTGAATTTCGTGTTTTAGGGCCTAGTAAAGGTGGAAAAGGACCATTTTACCCCAAAATCGGAGTGTTTAAGTCACTTGAATTCTTTACATAGGCGCCGCCCATCCCAATGCCTATGTTTACATAGGTGCCTCCTAGGCTATCGCCTATGTTTACATAGGTGCCACCTAGGCTATCGCCTATGTTTACATAGGCTCCGCCTAGGCTATCGCCTATCCTTTCCAGTGGCCATGGGCAATTGGTTAGGTGACGCATATCACTTTGAAAGGCCATAACTTCTTGCTTGGGTGTTGGATTTTAGCAAAATTGGTATCGTTGGAAATCCAACTCGAAGATCCATTATTTGACACATAGTATGCTTCCTAATTCGACATATACAAAGAGTTATGGTCGATGGAAGCTGACACAATTTACAACATCCACTAAAACTTAGTCGATCGAAATAGTTTCAACTCGTCCTTGAGTTGAAGGACCTCTATGGTCTAAATTCAAGCTTGAATGGATTCACATGCTACACAAATAATTAACATGCCATATTGGCATAGGATTTTATAGCTTTGGTATTTATCAACACATCGGACTCATGGTCTATATTGTAGCCTGAAATATGGGGCGTTACATTATCCCCCCCCCCCTTAGGATCATTTATCCCTAAATGATGATATGGGACACAGACAGACACGATTTCAAGCACAATAAAGGACTAGGAAAGATAAGATAGGAATAGTACCTTCTGTCTCATCCTCTATCGAAGCAAACAAATTGGGATATCTAATTCTCATGTCATCTTCTGACTCCCAAGTTGCTTCTTCAAATTTCTGATTCCTCCACGGTACCTTTACTAAGGCTATCTCTTTGCTCCTCAACTTTAAAACTTGGCGATCTAAAATTTCAACAAGCTCTTCTCTGTAAGACAAGGAGTCTGTCACTTTGATACTCTCTACTGGCAATACCAGAGAATGATCTCTAATGCATTTCTTCAACATAGATACATGGAATACCGGATGAACGGAACCCAAACTTACAGGTAATTCTAGCTCATAAGCAACTGTACCAATCTTTTTCAGAATCTGATATGGCCCTATATAGCGAGGGCTCAATTTTCCTTTTTTCCAAACCGCATAACTCCTTTTATAGGAGAAACCTTGAGAAACACCCAATCACAAACTTCAAACTCTAGTTCTCTTCTTCGAACATCGGCATAGGACTTTTGATGACTCTGAGCAGTCTTGAGTCATTTTCTAATGATCTTCACTTTCTCTATTGCCTGATGAACAAGATCAGGCCCATACAACTGAGTCTCACCCACTTCATACCATTCTATCGGAGACCTACATCTCCTCCCATACAGAGCCTCAAAAGGAGCCATCTTGATGCTGGCATGGCAACTATTATTGTAAGCGAATTCAACCAATGGCAGGTGATCTACCCAACTACCTTTGAAATCAATGACGCATGCCCTCAATATATCCTCGAGGGTCTGAATGGTACGCTCAGCTTACCCATCCGTCTGAGGGTGGAAAGCTGTGCTCAAATTCACTTGTGTACCAAAACCCTTCTGAAAAGATCTCCAGAACTGAGATGAAAACTGCGTACCTCTATTGGATATAATGGACACTAGTGCCCCATGCAACCGAACTATCTCATCAATGTAAATCTTAGCATAACCCTCTCCCAAAAATTAGTCCTCACAGGCAAAAAGTAGGCTGACTTTGTCAACCGATCTACAATCACCCATATAGAATCAGACTTATTTCGGGATCTCAAAAGTCCTATAATGAAGTCCATGTTTATCATCTCCCATTTCCATAAAGGCAGGGCTATCTCTTAGGAAGTACCACCTGGACTCATGTGTTCTACCTTTACTTGTTGACAGTTCAAACACTTGGACACAAAATTAGCTACATGACATTTCATGTTATTCCACCAATACAAGGTTTTCAGATCATGGTACATCTTAGTAGAGCCTGGGTGAACAACATACCTCAAAGTGTATGCCTCATTAAGAATTCTTTCCCATAGCCCATCAACATTCGGAATGCACAACCTACCCTAAAATCTTAGAATACCATCACCACCAATTTCAAATGACATAACCTTTTGTTGACCCACATCTTTCTTGATTTGCATCAAGATCGGATCTT
>NW_025864629.1:0-1095 GCF_002878395.1 Capsicum annuum
TTCATTACATCTTGATTAGTTTGGATTTTAAGATCAGGCTGAAAATTCTGTATGCATGTCATGTCATTAGAATCAGCATAAAGAGAACTGTGTAAAAAAGAAAAACAAAATATATAAGACACGAAACAAAAGGGACATTGCATTTCATTAAATAAAAAGATAGAAGGGTTTAAACATAGATGCCAATATAACATAAACAAACTAAAATCCGAATTACAACCCTAAAATAACTCGGATAAACAGAAATAAAAACAAAATAAACTACCAAAACTCCCTCCTGAAGGGGAGAGGAGTGACTTCCTAATTATTGAGCCGGACAGCTGGACCTATGAATTGCACGTCTGCCATACTTGTACCTTCTCCTGCTTCGACCATATCAACTTCAATAAAAAGGTTCTGACAGTCATCAACCAATTCAACTTTAAATTCCACATGTTTCGTGACACCGCTCTTACCAAATGATTCACTGAGTAGTGGCATTGGGAGAGGGAGTGACCATGTTTTCTTTTTCCTTCCCTTCGCTTTCTTCAGATCTTCAGCTGTAGGCTCAAATCCCAGACCAAACGTGCCCACATTCTCACTCGGACATATGGAACAAGCTATACCGTACAAAGACGTTCCCAAACCCTTTCCTGGCTCAAATTCGTATTTCCAAAGTTCACTCACCATTATGATAGAAACAGAAGACAATTGTGGTCCTGGTATAGTCTGTCATTCAAGGATACGATTCACTGGTGTTGTATCAAAAATTTGATAGACGAATGTCTCCTCTACGTTATTTGCTTCAATAAGAGACAAGGGAAAATCTTCGCAGGCGGGCAAATGTCCTTCACCATGAATAACCACTTCTTGCCTGTCATGCTCAAACTTAATCATTTGGTGCAGTGTAGATACAACCGTCTTGGCTTTGTGGATCCACGGCCTTCCCAACAACAGATTGTAAGAGGAGTCTACATTCAATACTTGAAACTCTATGGCGAACTCAACAGGCCCTATGGTCAACATTAGTTCTATTTCGCCAATGGAATTTGATTTTGCACCATCGAAAGCCCTAACACATACATTGTTGGGCCTGACCCTGTCAGCACCAATATT
>NW_025864630.1:0-1618 GCF_002878395.1 Capsicum annuum
ATGGTTTATGTCGGTTATAGGATCTCCCAATGTGTGTGTTTCCTTGTGTCTATGGTGAATGGTGAAGTGAATTGAAAGTGGAATTGTGAAAGTTATTCTTTCGAAAGATTTAAACGATATTTACATTTAAAGAATTGATATTCTTGATGAACTGAAAGTGATTGACAAATTATATGATGACTCACATGTGTTATTGTACTTATTTCATCCTCTCATGATTATGATGATTTTCTTCGGGCTATGTGAGTCTTTCATACATCCTGCATATTTCTTATAAATATTTATGATGATGATGTTTATACAACTGCATACACCCCCATATACTCGGTTCTTTTCGATGGTACTGACCCATATCTTCGGATGTGGGCTGTATTTTCTCGGAATAAGGTTCAGGTGCTCAGTTCCAGGTTCGATAGTGATTCTTCAGGCACGTTATTCTATATCCTCTGTTGTGGTAAATCTTTATATTCCGAGGACAGGATGTTTGATGTTGGTTTCACAAAATTATTTATATTTGATAACTGAGTATAAGTCAGTTGGGGTATGTATCAATGGCTCGCTAGTTTTATTGATTTTCTTAGAGACTTGTCAAATTAGTATAGATGTTGGGAGTTGATTAATAAGTCGTATTTTGTTATCTTTTTGAAATTCTTTTATTCTTAGAAGATGATTACTCTGTTGATATTTGAGGGTTATTTATGAAAACCCCATTGATTTGTGTTGAACTAAATAAAAATGGCTCAAAAGGTTAGCTTGGGGCTACTCGTAGCCTCAAGCACCGTGTGACGCTCCGGAACCTATTTTTCCGGGTGTTACAAACTTGGTATCAGAGCCTAAGGTTTTAAGGTGTCCTAGGGAGTCTGACAAGCCACGTTAAGTAGAGTCTTAATCATCGGTGTGTAGTGCGCCACATCTACTAGCAAGAGGCTACAAGACATTTTAGGAAAAAATATGATTCTTTCTTTCAGAAGTCTATCATTTTTATAGTATCTCTCTCTGCTATTGATTCGTGCTCTCCTCTTTTAGAAATATGCCTCCACGTCGAGCGAGAAGAAATAATGATGGTCAGCAACTTTAACCGGCTGACCCATTGAATGAAAACGTGTCTCATACTGAATTTTGGGTAGGCTTTCAGGCGCTGGCCCAAGTTGTTACTGTAAATGTTTAGGCCAACTCGGCCCCGGCTCCACAGTAGCAGAGAGGTGATTCAGCTAGTTCCAGGATCTGTGACTTTATGCAGATGAATCTGCCAAAATTCTGTGGGTCCAAGTCTGATGAGGATCCACGGTTGTTTTTAGAGGATGTGCAAAAGATTACTCAGGCGATGCATGTATCTAAGGAACATAGTGTGGAGTTGGTTGTGTATAGGTTGAAAGACCTTGCTTATGACTGGGTTTTTGCTTGGAGGAAAGGTAGAGGTGAGGGAGCTGTCCCTACAACTTGGCAAGAGTTCCAGGATACATTCCTGGATAAGTTTTTCCCTTTGGAGATGAGGGAGGCGAAGGTGGAAGAGTTTATGAACCTGCGACAGGGCTCTATGACTGTTAAGAAGTACTGTCTAAAGTTCAATCAGTTGGCCAAGTATGCTCCTGACTTAGTGGCTGATAATCAAGCTAGT
>NW_025864631.1:0-5516 GCF_002878395.1 Capsicum annuum
AGTTAAAAAGTGTGTCACCTAACAAATGAAAACTAGCAAGAAAGTGCATCTCCAAAGGATTAAGTACAATAACTTGACTAGAAAGTGCATTTTCTAGAAATCAAGGGGACTACTAGGAAGTGCATTACCCAAAAGCAAAGTTCAAATTACCCAATCAAAGAAATGTATCTCCTTACCAATGTTGCTTGAATTATCAAAACAAGGAAGTGCATCTCCTTACCAGTGTCGCTTGAATTACCAAACCAAGGAAGTGCGTCTCCTTACCAATGCCGCTTGAATTACTCAAACAAGGAAGTGCGTCTCCTCACAAATGTTTCTTGAATTAACCAAAAAAGGAAGTGCATCTCCTTACAAATATTGCTTGAATTGCCCAAGCAAGGAAGTGCATCTCCAATGTTGCTTGAATTACCAAAACAAGAAAGTACGTGTCCTTTGGAAGTGTGTCTCCTTATGATAGCGCTTGAATTACCAAAATAAGGAAGTGTGTCTCCTTAAAAATATTGCTTGAATTGTCCAAACAAGGAAGTGTGTCCCCTTACAAATGTTGCTGGAATTACCCAAACAAGGAAGTACGTCTCCTTACAAATGCCAATTGAATTACCAAACAAGGAAATGCGTCTCCTTACAAATGTTGCTTGAATTATCAAACAAGGAAGTGCATCTCCTTACAAATGTTGCTTAAACTTCCCACACAAGAAAGTGCATCTCCTTACAAATATTGTTGGAATTACCCAAATAAGGAAGTGCATCTCCTTACAAATGCCGATCGAATTACCAAACAAGTGTGTCTCCTTTGGAAGTGCGTCTCCTTATGATAGCGCTTGAATTACTAAAATAAGGAAGTTTGTCTCCTTACAAATGTTGCTTGAATTGTCCAAACAAGGAAGTGCGTCCCCTTACAAATGTTGCTGGAATTACCCAAACAAGAAAGTGTGTCTCCTTACACATGTTGCTGGAATTACCTGAACAAGGAAGTGCGTCTCCTTACAAATGTCAATCGAATTACCAAACAAGGAAGTGCGTCTCCTTACAAATGTTGCTTGAATTATCAAACAAGGAAGTGCATCTCCTTACAAATATTGCTTGAATTTCCCACACAAAGAAGTGTATCTCCTTACAAATACCGCTTGAATTACCAAACAAGAAAGTGTGTTTCCTCACAAATGTTTATGGATTTACAAAATAAGGAAGTGCGTTTCCTTACAAATATTGCTGGAATTACCCAAACAAGGAACTGCGTCTCTTTACAAATGTTGCTAAAATTACCAAAACAAGAAAGTGCGTCTCCTTACAAATGCCTCTTGAATTACCATGGGTTTGAATACCGAATATGTGCAGCAACATTGCCTCTTGCATTTGTAGAAGTGAGAATATTACGACCTTTGATGTTTAGGCTTTGAAATCCTTGATTCGAAGGTAGCATGTGTTCCTATTTCATACAAAGAAAACTTGTTAGTTTAAAAACATGGTGGTTGATTTGTGGCTTAGCTTTCACGGCAATCGCTTTTACCCCCGTCACATTTAACCTTGCTTCCAACCATTAACATAGGTCGTTGACTTGCTGCATCATTGATCCAAACTCAGATTATTAAGAGTGACTCTGAAACAAACACAGTATCTCTACTTTGCCATGCTCCTCAAATAAACCCTTTGATCCTTGATATTTTCATGAATTTCCAGACTTGTTTGTTGACAAAATTTGTATGCCTTATTTCGGCTAACAATTACTTCTCTTTTATGTGCTGACTTTTGGCTTGCTTTGTGCAATTGGAGAAGCTGGTAATAGTTTTGAAATATTTCCTCACTTGTTTTGACAAGTACTTGAATCAAAGAAAAGAAAAAAAATTGACAGTGATTTTTATTTGGACAACTGACCGAAGAAAAATAAAAATAAAAATATAAAGAAGAAAGGAAAGACAATGAATGTCCCCATTTGAAACAAAGAAACGAAAAATTTATCTAAAAATGACTGTCAACTCTAATGATTATGCCATGCATTTTGGATTAATCTGCCTGATCTTTCCATCCACACCTTCCACCAGTTGTTGTTGGGTTAATGGCCTTGAAACTGAGTCGCTTCCTTGGGCCAATTACATTCGGAGACCTCATTCGGCTAGTGGTACCTTGAAGGGTTTTTGCCAACAAACCTCTCTTATTTTTCTCTTAGCTCACCATCGTCTTATGGTGCCCGTAAGGGTTTTCATCGAGAAGACTCTCTCATTTTTATTTCTCTCAACTTACCATCGTCTTACGGTGCCCGTGAGGGTTTTCACCAATAAGACTCTCTCATTTTTATTTCTCTGTTAATTCTTTGTGCTGAGGACGACAGGTAGTTCCCAAATACATCATCATATCTCTTGCATGCTTAGCCTTAACATTCTCAAAGATTGATCTGAAGGTCTTTCTTTGGTTGTAACTTGGCTTTTGGATAGGTTTAGAAAGAAAGGATGGAATGAGACCCAAACGACACTTGAAGTGGGTTAGAACTTACAACTTTTGGAATTGACTCAAACGATTAACTCATGCCCCAGTTTCTTTTGACAGGATGATTCTAAATTATTTGTTTGGTTTGACCGAGCCCTTAGTAGGGCAGCCTACGTATCTCACCCCCGAGAGAGGAGAATCAGGTCATGCGTAGTTCTGGCAGCTTGTCCTTTTCCTTTGATCTGATTTTTCTTCTTTTTTTTTCTTTTATTCGCTCTTTTCACTTTGCGATTCTTTTTTTCTTACTCTATATTTCTTGACACTCTTTTTTTTCGAAACATTTTTGTCTCTTTTTTGTAACTTTTTGACTTTATCTTTGTACTCGACACTATTCTTTGAACTTTGCTTACTCTATCTTGATTCCAAAAGAGGGGTATGAAAGAAAATAACACTAAGGCTCAAATGGGGTCAACAAAGGATGACACAATGTTTGGATAGCAGAATGAAATGCCTTCATCATATCAATCCTTGAGAATGCAAGTACATAACATGCAATTGGAAGTGAGAGATGAAGATCATTTGTAACATCTTTTTAAGCAGATTGAGTCTGTGCGTCACTACTTCTTCTGTAAACTCCACCTTTGTTGTACATTCCTCACATCAAATGACTCATGCTTTCGTGGAGCTGCTTATCTTCTTGTTTCTCTTGATATAGCGATCACACGTCTACTATTTGACCTAATTGGGACTTGCCTTTCGATTGATGACCAAGTTGTTCTTGTGATTCTCAAAATAATTCCTTAACTTGTCACCAAATGTCTCAGGACTCTATCTATTTTCTCATATGCTCTCTTTTTCTAACTTTAACCCTCTGATTCAATGTTCATGCTTAAACTAGATTTTAAGATCTAGCTAACAATTTCACTAGCATTTCATATCACTAGAGTTAACATAAAATTTACTATGTAAAGAAAACAAACAAACAACACATATTTAAAACACAAAGGAAAATGAGACACTTCATTTAGTCAAAACAAAAGATTGAAGGGTTTGAACATAAACAACAAAAGGACAAAACAAGACAGGTCCCGAACTACAACCCTGAAATAATTCGGAGAATAGAAAATAAAATAAAACAAGCTACCAAACCCCTTCCTACTAAGGAGAGGGGTGACTTCTCAATTGCTCATCCTGATATCTTAGCCACTGGTTTGCATATCAGCATGCCTAGAGCATTCCTCACTGTCAATGTTCTGCACAATGATTGATTTATCTTGAATCATCTTTTCAATTTCTCTTTTTAAAGCACGACAATCTTCAATACTGTGACCCTGAACATCGGAATGATATGTACATCGTACATTAGGATAAAAAATTCTTAAATGTGGGTCAGGAGTATACCCAAGGAAAGGAGTGATCATTCCTTGTTGTACCAATCTCTAGAATAAACTTGCATACGACTCCAATGGGAGTAAAATTATCCTTTTTCTTCCTCATCATTGCAAACTCTGGCCTTGGATTAAATATAGATTTAGAGGTTCCTTGGTAAATTTGTGGGGGTTGAGGATGATGTTGAGAGACAGGTGCATACCATTATGGATAAGAAGACGGATGGGTAAACAATTGTGCATTATTCAAAGGACATTGAGGAAGTGGAATGAAACTCCTTGTATTTTGAAAAGAGGCACCTTGTTGCAGATGAGTAAGTGGATTTGATATGTAAGCTCGGGATTAAGGCTGACAGTATTGGTGAGTTGGACCTCTAAAACTCTGCTTTGGCCCTGGCATGACAATAGGTGTGTTTCCCTTCTTTTTTTCTTCAGTTTCCCTGGATTGATTGCAATATCGTCCCAAATGTTTCACAGAATCCTTCTGCCCATTATGTTCCTCAAATTTAGATATCTCAAATCTTTGAAGAAGGATGATACTTGAAGACATGCCTCAGTCTTTATATGAAACATCTTCTTTACCCACAAGTCCCAGGAAACTTTCCATATCATTTTCTACACTCTTCACTTTCCCCACCATTTTCTCTGATTTTTCTGGTATGCTAGGCTTCTTGGTAAGAAATTTTCGCATTCCTCTTAACTTAACTGTAGGCTCAAGAGTATAGCAATGATCATCAAGAGCCTTGAACATGGGTCCACTAGCAGATTGGGGCAGCAGAACTGTTGGATTGATAGGCAATGTGGAAGCTTCAGTAGAAGGTTGAGCAATAAAAGTACAGACGGTATGTGGTGCTATGAATGTGATAGGCTTATACTGAGGAGCTAAAGAATGAGAGGCGGAAGCATTGGGGTGCATTTGACGTGAAATGGATTCTACGGCACGCTGTGATGTATCAACAACAGTAAGAAACTGACTTTGCAATGTTGGTGGAAGACTCAAGGTATTTGCAGGAACAAAAGTGCGGAACGGAGGTGGAGGCAGCCCACTGGACCAAGCTCGGTACATTTCCATCATTTGTTATCTCAGACTCAAATTCTCTTCCTTTAAACTCTCAATCTCTTTGTTTCATCCATGATGCCACTCTCCATAGCCTTGTTGGACACAACTAACCCTTCCTTGGATTTGGTGTGATGTGGAGGACCATCCAGGAAGTCATAAACCAACCACCTTAAACTAACTGAACAAGAGGTAAAAAATATGTTAGAGTTCAACATTTTTTCTTCAAAACCCCCTTTTTTTAAGAAAAGATCACCGAACCCAAGAAGGGCGCCTACGTATCTCACCCCGAAAAAGGAGAATCAGGTGTGCGTAGTTCGTGAAGTTTTGTCAAAATGGCCAATTAAACTTTTTCCTTTCTTTTTTTGTTTTCTTGAAACTTTAAAAAGAGAAGAAACTAACAAATTGTCAAAAGAATCGTCTCTTTTTGCATTTTCACGTTTAAAATTCCTATACAAAATGAAACCTATGATTACCAAAGAAAAATCTTTTTGGATTTTCAGTTTTGAATTTCATATGAAAATGAAAGTTGAACCTATTAAAGAAAAATCTTTTTGTAGTTTTCTTTTAAAGATGTATATGAAACACTTACTCTAAATAAAGAGTGAAGAAAATCTTTTTGAGTTTTTGAAATAAGATCAACCAAA
>NW_025864632.1:0-1605 GCF_002878395.1 Capsicum annuum
GTGCTACCAGTGGGCAACGCCCAAACAGACTCTAGGCTCTTCAGTCCCGGTAGGATCAGGAAAATTCTCCTGATGTCGTTACTGGTACATTACAAATTTTCCATGTTCATGTTTATGCTTTGCTAAACCCAGGTGTATCTTTGTCTTTTGTTACCCCATACATAGCAGCTGATTTTAAAATCAGTCCCGAAGTCCTAGCAGAGCCCTTCTCAGTCTGTACCCCAGTGGGTAAAACCATCATAGCCCAGCGAGTATACAAGAACTGCCTCATTATGATATCTCAGAAATCCATGTTAGCAGATTTAGTGGAGTTAGAGATGACTAATTTTGATGTTATTCTCGACATGGATTGGCTTCACTCCTGCTATACCACAGTCGACTGCAAAAATAGGATAGTTCAGTTTTAGTTCCCAAATGAGCCCGTCCTAGAGTGAAAGGGTAGCATTTCAGCGTTCAGGGGTCAACTTGTTTCCTACCTTCTGGCAAGGAAAATGATTTTTAAGGGGTGTGTGTATCATCTCGTGCATGTTAAAGATTTTAATTCTGAATATCCCATCCTCGAAACAGTCCCTATTGTTAATGAATACTCAGATATATTTCCCAAAGATCATCCAGGCATTCCTCCCAAAAGGGAAATAGACTTCGACATAGACCTTCTTCCGGATACTTAACCTATTTCTATTCCGCCATACAGAATGACTCCAGCAAAAATCAAAGAATTAAAAGATTAGTTGAAGGATCTCTTAGATAAGGGATTCATCAGACCCAGCATTTCCCCATGGGGTGCGCCAGTATTATTCGTGCACAAGAAAGATGGTTCTCTCAGGATGTGTATTGATTACCGTCAACTCAACAAGGTCACGATCAAGAATAGATATCCTCTTCCCAAGATTGATGATCTATTCGACCAACTTTAGGGTGCCATTTACTTCTCTAAGATAGACCTCAGATCAGGCTATCATCAGCTCAGAGTTAGAGAATATGACATTTCGAAGACAGCTTTCCATACTCGATATAGTCACTTTGAATTTTTAGTCCTGTCATTTGGTCTTACCAATGCCCCTGCATCTTTTATGGATTTGATGAAACATGTGTTCAAGAAGTACATGGACATGTTTGTCATAGTCTTCAAAAATGATATTCTGGTCTATTCTCACACAGAGCGTGTTCATGCAGACCATCTCAGGATTGTTCTTCAGAATCTCAGGGATCACCAATTATTCACTAAGTTTAGCAAGTGAAAATTTTGGATAAGATAAGTATCATTCCTTGGCCATATTATTTCTGGTGATGGAATTAGAGTAGATCCTCAGAAAACCAATGCAGTAAGAAACTGTCCCAAACCCGTATCTCCATCAGATATTAGGATTTTGTTGGGTTTGGCTGGCTATTATAGATGGTTTATCGAGGGATTTTCTTCTATTGCATCTCCTATATCCAGATTGACTCAGAAGAAGATTAAGTTTCAGCAGTTAGATTCATGCGAGAAGAGCTTTCAAGGGTTGAAGACTCGACTCAGCTCCGCTCCAGTTCTAGCTATTCCAGATGGTTCAGACGATGTTGTAGTCTATTGTAATGCATCCAGAGTGGGTTTAGGTTGTGTCC
>NW_025864633.1:0-2782 GCF_002878395.1 Capsicum annuum
TGAAAATATGAAATAACACAGTCTTCAACTCATTAACATAGCCTACAGGGACGCCAAACTTTTGGAAAAAGCAAGCCACAATAAAAATGTTATTTCCTTTCTGTCATGCCTTGGAATAATCAATCATCTAAAAATTAAGCAATAATAAGAGTAATTAAATAGTTACTCTTCAAAAAAATATCTTGGGATTCAAACCCACTAATTCTACCCTTAATTCAAGGTCTATATAATTCTTCAAGGTCAATTAACCATTAACTAATTTCTTTTGTACTTAATCCATCTATATTAATGGAGTTTTTATACTAAAAGTCTTATCCTTATGAAATCAACGTTCCTAACCATTAAAATTCATAATCTAGTTTACGAAATTCATATTAAGAATCTTTAATTTAGAATTTAGAATCAACTCTAGATCATATTAAAAACACCCATAAGTTTTTTTTTAAAAATACCATTAAAGGTCTTTCTAAGGATTCTAAGATGAGAAAATTGAAGGAAAGGTGTCTTATAAGTCTTGAATGAAAGATTGGTGGCATTGACCAACTTAAAGGGTCAAACATTATTTGGAAACTTGATTAAGTTAATTGTGGAGTTGATTAATATTTCAAAATTTTCTAATCTTTTCAAAACTAAAAATCAACCAACTCACACCCCTCTTCAATCCAAATCAACCAGCCTCTCTCCTCTCTCTCTCGGAAGCTTCTCTCAACTCTCTCCCAACCAACAGTTCTGCAAAATTCTCCCTTTAATCTCCGATGAAAAATAGTCGGGCAAGTTTCCTTTTGACTTTCAACCATCAATCGATGTGAATACTTCTCCGGAGACAACAACTTTGAGTTCTTCGTCATCCAATTTCCTTTTTCACAGGTAAAAAATTATGAAGAAATAGAGGAACTTGAGCCAACTACTCTTCTAGTATTGAAATGTGGACTGAATAAAATCCTAATTTCTGGCATTTCTTCTTGTTGTTGTAGTACTGTTGATTCGGATTTGTTGGTGATTTTTATTCACAGTTGATGTTCTTAGTGTGTGTGTGTGATTTGTTGGTGTTGCTGGGTTGATTTGTTGTTTGTCTTGGAAAAAATGGTGTTGAAACAGATGAAACATAGAATGCAATAGATGAAGACATCTGATGAAATAGATGATGACATCTGATACAACAGATGAAGACATCTAATGTAACAGATGTTAATACAGATTAAAATCTGATGCAACTATGAAAATTGATGCAATAGATGAACAATCTAACAGATCATTCATCTGTTGCGACATATGACTCTTTGGTTTAGAAGAAATCTAAATAATATTGATGCAACAGATAACTCATTTTCTAATAGATGAGTGATATGTTTCAATAGTTCAGTGAACTATTTTTATTTTCTCCAAAGGTTTGCTCATCGTTGCAACAGGTCAGTTATATGTTGCAACAGATAAAATATCGGGTGCAATAGAACAGTGATCTCTTTTTATTATTTCCAATGAATCACTCATTCATTGTAGTAGGTCATTTATATTTTGCAGCAGATAACAAACCTGGTGCAATAGATTAGTGATATATTTTTATGGTTTTCAATGGATTACTCATTCGTTGCAACAGGTTGGTTATATGTTGCATCGGATAAAAAACCTGGTGCAACAGATTAGTGATTTGTTTTATGTTTTCCAACAATTTACTCATCTGTTGCATCCGAATCAGACAGATTAGATATCTATTTTTATTATTTATAACGGTTTACTCTTCCGTTGTAACAAGTTGGTTATATATTGCAACCGATAACATACCTGGTGCAACCGATGTGTTGTCTGTTGGAACTGTTTTTTAACCATTGTGCATGTCAGATTTACTATTATCCTTTTTTAACGATGCATTAATCAATTATAATCTATTTTATGTTCCTGTTAATTTAAGATAATATGGCTCTAAAAAGAAAAGAAATCGTATCAAGTCCAAGTAAAGGAACAAGTGTAGTAGCTCGACTACATCCACCACTCTATGAGCTTGCTTTACAAGCATTATCTCAACCAGGAGAAGAAGATAATGAACACCGAGAGGAGGAATGTCTCAAAAGAGATGATCCAAATACTAATAGCCCTTCTGCCGAAGAGTTGGTCAAAACATTCAGCATTGATCGTTATCCTATGAGAATACAGTGCGATGGTACCATAGATTTAACGGGTGATTTCGTGGTTAAGTCAGCCATGGGAAAATCTTTCGACGCCTTTAGAAAAATACTTCGAGAATAAAAATTAGATGCTTATTTCAGGGAAAGCTTCTTTGGGAAATATGTTGATTTGATGGAGGACAATAATGCTCATTTCCAGATAAAAATGGTATACGATCTTCTCAAGCGTAGGTTTATGTATGAAAACAAAGACAAGATGGATGAGGTGTGGATAAATTACTGTGACATGCCTGTTTGTTTTGGTTGGAAGGAGTTTACCATAATTACCAGACTAAAATGTTATCCTCCTTCTCCTTCTCAAGTTATACCTACTCTGACCCAAAAGAAAGCACCCCGCACACCCAAAAAAGGAAAAGAAAAGTTGAGTGATCGTGAGGACCTCGTGTCCATTGTTTTTCCAAGCTTCAAAAACAAAAATTTGATAGAATTGTTGAAAGGTAAAGGACTCTCAAAGAAGCACAAAAAATCATTGTTCTTAGTTTGGTTTGTACATAATATTCTTTGGGCGAGAGACATTAACAACAACATAAGCACTAATTAAATAAATCTCTTCGAGGATCTTGAGGCATTTAACATCTATCCGTTGGGTTATGAAAGCT
>NW_025864634.1:0-1786 GCF_002878395.1 Capsicum annuum
TGGAGATTGGTTGGGTGCCTGGTATTACATCAATACCAAACTCTACTTCTCGTTCGGGAGGCAAACCTGGAAGATCTTCAGAAAATACATCAGAAAATTCATTTACCACCGGAACAGCGTGAAGAGTTGGTGGCTCCGCTTTTGTATCCCTTACTCTAACTAAATGATATATGTATCCCTTGGAAATCATTCTTCTTGCCTTAAAATAAGAAATAAATCTACTTCTTTGGCGCGCTAATTTCACCTTTCCATTAAAGGACTAATTCATTTGGAAAATGGAAATATACCTTTTTCGTGCAGCAATCAATTGTGGCATAACAAGACGCCAACCAGTCCATTCCCATTATAACATCAAAATCTACCATTTCTAACTCCACAAGATCAGCCATCGTATCACGACCACAAACAGTTACTATGCAGTTTCAGTAAACCCATCTAGCTATAATTGATTCCCCAACCAGTGTGGACACTTCAAATGGATTAACTAACAGTTTGGGTATTCTTTTGAATTTTCCAGCAACCAATGGAGTAACATAAGATAATGTAGAACCGGGATCAATTAAGGCATATAAATTGAATGAAAATATAGACAACGTACCCGTAACCACATCTGGGAGAGCCTCTAAATTCTGTCGATCCACTAGAGCATACGTACGATTTTGAGCCCCGCTAGAACTCGCGGCTCCTCTATCACCTCTAACACAAACCATTGGTTATGCACCCCTTCCTAAATAAGGTATCGATGATGATGATGCAAAAAATGACCCTGTAGGTCGTACCATACCCCCTATGCACCTTTGTGGGCATTCTCTTATCATATGCCCCGACATACCGCACCAAAAGCAAACATTGGTCCCCAGCTGACATGCGCCCAAATGATACCTTCTACATTTATTGCATAGCTCTCGAGGAGGTCTCGATTGGATCATATTCCCTTGCCCTTGGTACCCCACTATCTGCGAACTCTGACTCTCACTTTTGTGCGCAAATTGATTTCCTCTGGACCCTTGGAACTGTGGTAGGGCACTAGCTGCAGAATAAGAAGATAATGGCCTTGGTGGTCTAGCAGAAAACTGTGCTCTGAACCCTCCTTGGGATGCCAGGAACTTCCCTGTAGATCTGGCCCTCTTGGAATATCCTCTTTCTAATTCCTATGTTCATATCCTCTGCCTCTGATCTTCCATTTTCTGTGTAAAATCTTGGATCCTCGCTATTTCCATATCTTTATTCAAAGCAGAAATAGTACAATCTCTAACTAAATATGGATCCAGCCTATCCACATATTAATGAACTCTGTCATCCATAGTAGCTACAACATTAGGAGCATATCTCGACAAGGAATTAAATCAGAGACTGTACTCCCTCACACTTATATTCCCCTGACGAAGATTTAAAAACTGATCTGCACAGGCCTGACGAATCTCAAATGGAAGATAATGATCAAGAAAGGCCTCTTTGAACTCTTTCCAAGTAGCTTGGGGTGCATCAATACCCCTAGATCGTTTTCAGTCCTCGTACCAATATATAGCCTCCCTTTTAAATCTATACGCCGCTAACTCTACTGTCTCTCTACCCATTACATGCATAACATCTAAGGCCCTTTGAATTTGATCAATAAAGTCCTGTGGGTCCTCGTTAAGATCTGATCCAGTAAAAGTGGGACGATCCATATTAAGAAAATCCTGTGTTCGAAGGCTAACCACCTTATCTGTACCACTAGGACCCGTGGTAGGAATGGTTTGCCCTTGAACTTGCTCAGCAACTATACGAGTCAAAAGTTGCACTG
>NW_025864635.1:0-3777 GCF_002878395.1 Capsicum annuum
TACTATATCTGAGTTGACTGTATCTGATAGTCCTGATATCCTGAAGAACTATCTGAGTTCTTTTACTGAGACTGATACTGAAATTGTGGGAAGTAGTTATCTAATCAACATGCCCCAAATATGCTATAATAGCTAAGCTGGGGTCCAATCTCTGCCCTGATTGGAAGGGTGTCAATACCGCGTCACTGGTAAGGACAAGCTGTGAGTAACCCTCATCTGGCAAGTACTCTAATAAGAACGGTAGGAACCCTCATCTGACAGGTTGAGCCGCCTCATCTACCCTAAACTGATAGGTATTGATGTCTCAACCTATGCTAGCTATATAGTTCTGGAACGCAAGGACTACTTTTAAGAATCACACTCTCTACTGGCAGGTGAGTTCCCATCCTTGGGTTCGCTCGGTGCTGAATCTTACTCCCAACTGAATGACACTGAACTGATTATACTGAACTGATTTCCTAGTTCATACTAGAATTAACTGAACTATTACTGATTGTTCTGTTTAACTGAACTGAACATGGACTGAGTTTATTGAGTTTCGATGACTAGCGGAACACTACTGAATTTTGTTAACTGACTAAATGCTATTGAGTTCTGTTAGCTGACTGAGTTTACTGATGTCTGAATTGAATACTGAACTAAACTATACTGATACTGAGATTTACTGAATTCCATAGACTAGCGGAATATTACTGAGATTACGTAGATTACTGAGTACTGAGTAAAACTGAACTGACACTGCCTTTACATGAGTTTTCCTGAGTCATGAGACTGACTGAAGTCTACTGAACATGGCTTGACTGTGAGTGTAGACACCTAATTCTGTCCCTCTCGAAGACCCAAGTTATACATTTTTATCCCTGTTTTACCACGTGCCTTCACCTGTATGATTATATCCCATAAAAATACAAAAAATAACAAACCCACTAACAAACCTAATCCCCAAATATTCTTTTGTAACAAAATTAACCACCCCTCCTATCAATTTTGGACAACACATCACTATCCCATGCCCCATACCCTACCCCACCTACCCTACCCTAATACCCACCTCACAATATATACACACATACTCTCACAAACAAAAAGGGGACAGTAACAAAGAGAAAAGGGAAATCAGCCTCCATCTCTCTAGACCTTCTCTCTAGACTCTCACTCTTTCTCTTAACAGATCTCGCCGGTGCTGCCTTCTCTCACGGACCACGATCTCTATTCTCTCTCTCACCAAAAACTGAAAATAAAAAGGCCTCCGTTCGCCGCCTCTCCGTCCGACCGACGACGGCAACAATAACGTCGTCATCACCGTTAGCCATCCACCGATCAGCGTCCAGCGAGCCAAACTAAGCTGCTCCGTTCGCCGCCTCTCCGACGACGACAGCAGGCATCGGTCAGCGTCCAACGATCCAACCTGAGCTGCTCCATTCACCTCCTCTCCAGCGACGACAGCAGGCACCGGTCAGCGTCCATCGAGCCAACACGCTGCTCTAGTCGCCGACCCGACCCGATCTCCCTCCAGCAATGGCAGCAGGCGCCGGTCAACACCCAGCACGCCGACGCGAGTAGCTCCACCAGTATCATTGTTTGCTCCAATAGAATCAGAGAGTGAGATCTGAAGATCACCTCTGTTTCCGATTGCTGCCGAACGCACCGGAGCTCTGGCGTAGCAAAGGGTCCTTTTTTTAGTTCAAAATCCACCGGAAAACATCCCCGAGCTTTTTCTCTTACTGCTTGATTGTTGGTCACTGTTCGGAGCTCGGATCGTACGTTTGGACGTCAAAACCTGACTTTTCCGGTTTGGCCTTTTTTTACTGACAGTCCTCGAAGTTTTTTGTGTTGAAATCGTGTCAACATTTGTGATTTGGATTCCGCATCATGAGTTTTTTCCTTCACTGGTTTTGAAGCTGTCCAGTTATTATTTTAATACCAAGTTTGGTTTGCTCATTGTGAGGTTCTTCGGTCGAGTATTTGGTCTTCCGATTTCTTTATTATCGACAAGGATCAATTTCATCGAGGTCCATTTCATCTAACCGAATCTTTAATTTATTTTGACTTTTTGGTGATGTTGTGGGTGTGAATGATTTATTTTTTGCGTGTTTGGTATGTTCAAATATGTGTTATGTGTTGGTTGATGCTGGTTCCGGACTTTGAAAAGTGAATTGATAAATCGAAGCATGTTTAATCATATTGTTTGAAATAAATTTGGGGACGGGAATCAAAAAATTGATAAAAGTAAATATTTGATATTTTTGATACATTGTTGATGTTGAATGCGGTATGTTGTCGAGCGGGTAGGTAAATAGCAAGCTCCGGTGGGCAAATTTTAAAACTTGTTATTTTGGTTGAATGTTGGAATGTGAGTGTGAATGTCTCTTTCTATATTATCGTGTTTAATTCAGATGTATTTATTTTGCCGAGAAATGCCCTGAGATCACTTGTATTTATTCACCGGAGAATGCCCCGACGTATCATGTTGGCGGAAAATGATCGTGATGAAGGCCCGCGGCGTCGGGTAAGGCATTGGAGCTTAGTCTAGATTTAGTTTAGACTAGGATTTATAATTTCGTATTTGTTTTATTTTCTCGGACTGTATAATTGGACTGGACTTTACATTTTTGGACTGCTTTGTTTTGTTTATTGTTTGATTATTTTGCATTCTTTTGTGTGGTTTATACATTTCATAATGCCAAAAATAGTCGATACACTCTACCAAGCGACCGTGGTTGAACTACGGGATCGAGGGGTGCCTAACACCTTCCCTTCGGTCAACAGAATTCCTTAGCCAGAATCTCTGTTCGCAAACCAGTTTAAGAGTCAAATGGTTTTGAAAAGGATTTTCCGAAGGTGACTTGGCACACCGGATTATGCCAAGTGGTGACTCTGAATAAAAAAAAATGTAAATAATCCTTTTCCGAAACAAATTTTCATTTCTTGTCACTTAAATAGTAAAGCCCTTTCGAACTTTAAAATATACATTTTTTGGAGTACGTAAAAAAGGGGTGTGACAGAGAGTATCGTGAAAACATGACATGGCTCTGGTAACACAGCTATATTTTTTAGGTACAAGTACTCCCAGGACTCAATAGAAGGAAACTGACACTTCTTGACATTCTTGAATACATGATCAATATCAACCATTCATAATAAAATAAGTTAGGGATTTCATGAAGTTCATGGTTAACATAATCTTGTTTATGGCAGGAATGTATATAATCAAGATCATAATTTCATACTCTAACATCATGACATTCCAACAACATATTCATTGTACAACAATAGCATGTAAGCCATTCAAGCATGAGGTCAATGGGATGAATTTACCTTTTAGGCCATATTAATCCATACTACATGTTTCTTGTTTCTCTTAAACGTTTAATCAAACACCTTTCATGCACAACTTAGGCATAGGTGAAATCATAAAATTTTCACAAAGTATAAATCACCAAATTCATGGACTTCAACTTATATTTCAACATAGTTTCATGATTTCACATAAAGATCCCAACTTGGGAATCATTCAACACCAACAACATGATCATCAACGTCCAACTTGCAATTTCAAGAACTCAACATTAAGTTCATATGAATAATATTATAAAATAAATTAGTTTTCATGATTCTTGAGATAACTCATGGAATTAAAAACTCAATTTAAAATCATCAACATGAACATAATCATCCCACCATAAAATATTCATGATACATAACTTAAAACTTGATTCTTGAGCTCCATGGATGAAAGGAATCCATGGATGAACACTATGCATACCTTAGTTCTTC
>NW_025864636.1:0-1850 GCF_002878395.1 Capsicum annuum
ATAGGTAGGCTCAATTTGATGGTATTGATGCCTACGTCTCTCTCTTGATGTCATTTCCCTTTTCTCCATACCCTTGGTATCTCCTTAGATACACATGCCCTCCTCTCATCTCTTCCTCCCTTATGTAAGCATTATCAAAGGCTTCATACCCTTCATAATCCTCTCTACCATATTTCTGAAAGTGTACGGGATGGTTTTGGACGTTTGGAACTTGATTTGGAGGAATTGGATTTTGTGGAGGTGGTGGTCTTTGATTTAGTGGAGCTTGGAAGGAAGGGTTTGGATTTAGTAGAAGTATTGGGCATCCAAGTCCCTCTTGCAGAACTTGAGGATTTTGGGAATGGGTTATTCTATTGAAGTCTCGGATTAGGGGGTTATGGGTGGTTTGGCCTGCGTTATTTAGTGGAGCTAGGGAAGGATTTGGTAATTGAGGCCATGTTTTGTGAGTAACGGTAGAGGAGGAATTTCTATCATATCCACTTGATGAAACATATTGAGGAGTAGAAGGGCGAGAATTCCTTTGACTCTCCACTTGTTCTAACCTCCCACTAATAGTCGTCACTTCCCCCTTTATGGCTCCCACCTTCATACTCAACCTTTCAAGAGTTCGAGTCATATCCTCAAGAGTAACCCTCATATTCTCCTTTTCATTAGAATCCATGGTTTGAGACGTGATTCCCTCCATTGTCAAGGTATCACCTACACAAACAACAAACGAGTTAGTTAAAAATCCCTCTCCTCACTCACACTCTTTCGATTCACTCACACTCGAGTTCCACAAGTGTTATAGATTGGCTAGTAACTCGTGAATCCTTATGGTATGAGTATACTCTTGTCTGGAATGGATTCTTGTTGGAAAATCAAAGAATTCTCATCGCACTAGAGCCAAGAGTTACAATGTATTCAAACGACAAAAGCACACAAACAAATGTTGACACGAACACTAAGCTTCAAAGGACTAATTAACAAGCTAGTAAGAATGTACTAGGTCGTCAATTAGTGTTCGAACCAACAAACGAAACTAAGAAACAATAAAATGAAACTAAGAAATCTAAAATTTGAACTCAAAATGTTGTGTGAACAGTAATTTAGTGATATGGCAGTCCACTATTGGTCTCGGTTTTGTCAAAATTTTACTCTCCAATTTCAAGTCTTGACCAATCTACAATTTGAAAATGGTGGAATTGGTTAATGGAGGGAAATTTGGTCTTGAAGCTTCTTTTTTTTTCATGTTCAAAACAAGAATTGACCCTTTTGGTACTTTCTCCTTGAAACAAGGTCATTAAATCATGGAAAGTAGGTGAAAAGTGGTTGTCGAGTCTTTGAGTGATGTGATCAAGTCTTTCATCAACAAATACTACAACTCGGTGTTTCACCTTTTGTGGATCTAATGTTTAATTTTTGTTTTAACAAATATGAAAAGGGTAAAGAACAACAAGAACACAATAACAACACCAAGAACAACCAACAACAACCAATAGCCAAAACAGTCCACCACAATAACAATGTTCAATAATGGACAGCCAAGTTCAAGTTCCCAATCAATTTTTTAGAGCTCAAATCTAGATCGACTCAAAGTGTTAGTGAACAAGAGAGCTAACACTAGAAAAAACACTTAATACAAGTAAAAATCTTGCCCAATACACAACAAGAATACAATTTTCGTCCAAGAACACAACAACAGACAGATTTGACTATTTCTGAAATTTTTCAATTTTTCAATTTTTTTTTTGTAGTTTTCAAGTCCCAAGACCAAGATTGATCTTGTTAGAACAAAATCAAAGATGGATTTGATACCAAATGATACAAGTTCAAACTTACAACAAGGAATCAAGAGAACAACAAGAACA
>NW_025864637.1:0-1615 GCF_002878395.1 Capsicum annuum
TGGGGGTGCATCAATACCCCTAGCTACTTGGAAAGAGTTCAAAGAGGCATTTTTTGATCATTATCTTCCATTCGAGATTCGTTAGGCCCATGCAGATCAGTTTTTAAATCTTCGTCAGGGGAATATGAGCGTGAGGGAGTACAGTCTCCGATTTAATTCCTTGTTAAGATATGCTCCTAATGTTGTAGCTACTATGGATGACAGAGTTCATCAATATGTGGATAGGCTGGATCCCCATCTGGTTAGAGATTATACTATTGCTGTTTTGAACAAAGATATGGACATAGCGAGGATCCAAGCTTTTGCACAGAAAATAGAAGATCAGAGGCAGAGGAGAAGAACACAGGAATTAGAAAGAGGATATTCCAAGAGGGCCAGATCTACAGGGTAGTTCAAGGCATCCCAAGGAGGGTTTAGACCACAATTTTCTGCTAGACCACCTAGGCCATTATCTTCTTATTCTGCAGCTAGTGCCCCACCACAGTTCCAAGGGTCCAGAGGAAATAAATTTGGGCACAGAAGTGAGAGTCAGAGTTCGTGGATAGTGGGGTACCAAGGGTAAGGTAATATGAGCCAATCGAGACCTCCTCGAGAGCCATGCAATAAATGTGGAAGGTATCATTTGGGTGCATGTCGGCTGGGGGCCAATGTTTGTTTTTGGTGCGGTATGTCGGGGCATATGATGAGAGAATGCCCACAAAGGGGCATAGGGGGTATGGCACGACCTATGGGTTCATTTGTTGCATCATCATCATCAATGCCTTATTCAGGAAGGGGTGCACAACCAATGGGTCATATTAGAGGTGATAGAGGAGCCACGAGTTCTAGCGAGGCTCAAAATCGTACGTATGCTCTAGCGGATCGACAGAATTTAGAGGCTTCCCCAGATGTGGTTACGGGTACGTTGTCTATCTTTTTATTCGATTTATATGCCTTAATTGATCCCGGTTCTACATTATCTTTTGTTACTCCATTGGTTACTGGAAAGTTCGAAAGAATACCCGAACTATTAGTTAATCCATTTAAAGTGTCCACACCGGTTGGGGAATCTATTATAGCTAGAAGGGTTTATCGAAACTGCATAATAACTGTTTGTGGTCGTGATACAATGGCTGGACTTGTAGAGTTAGAAATGGTAGATTTTGATGTTATAATGGGTATGGACTAGTTGGCATCTTGTTATGCCACAATTGATTGCTGCACGAAAAAGGTATATTTCCATTTTTCAAATAAATCAGTCCTTGAATGGAAAGGTGAAATTAGAGCGCCAAGAGGTAGATTTATTTCTTATTTTAAGGCGAGAAGAATGATTTCCAAGGGATACATATATCATTTAATTAGAGTAAGGGATACAGAAGCGGAGCCACCAACTCTTCATGCTGTTCCGGTGGTAAATGAATTTTCTGATGTATTTTCTGAAGATCTTCCAGGTTTGCCTCCTAAACGAGAAGTAGAGTTTGGTATTGATGTAATACCAAGCACCCAACTAATCTCCATTTATCCGTATAGAATGGCCCAGCAGAATTACGAGAATTGAAAGAGCAATTGAAAGATTTGCTAGAGAAGGGATTTATAAGGCCTAGTATGTCCCCCTGGGGAGCACCAGTGTTATTTG
>NW_025864638.1:0-1525 GCF_002878395.1 Capsicum annuum
TACGTAGTAGATGTGTAATATATTTCAAAAACTTGGTATTCTATTGCAACATAATACACTTCTGTTACATATGTTGCGTTGGCTGGGTAATCTGTGAACTAATTCAAAGAACCCTCTGCATCAGATTCTTTCCACTATGATTTTATTCTTTAAAATTACTAACCTATTAAAAAATTGTCTTCTTATACCATAGTATGTTGATGAAATTCTCTGCCTCATGAGGGGTAGACAATTAGCGTATCTAGATGCTTATGATGCTGCCGATAGGATAATGGACCTTAACTTCTACAATAATTTGAAGGAAAGGTACGCTAAACTCTGTAAGATAGCTGATTTTGATGGCTCGAGATTTGATCAGTTAGTTTCTAGATTTCAATGGGATGAAGAAGCGATTAAATATGTTAGAGAGAAGAGGCCATATCCATACGGCAAGAGCTGGACCAAGGCAAAAGAATCCTTGCAGTCATGAACGTGGATGTCACATATTTTCTCACAGTTGAGAAACTACTATACAAGGGAAAGATTAAGGTTTATGACTACAACTTACCTATCTTCAGCGAGAAGACATTTTTAAGCCACATGAAATCACTCTTGAAGTTGTTGCCCAAGTTGTTGACGCAAAGTAAGCTGATGGATCATTTTATGGCTGAAGTCTTGGTGAAGGAATCATGGGATTTTAAAGGTCGAAATAAGAACATTCAGCTCCCAAGAAATACAACCGGTGTAATATGCGGGTCGTACTCGCTTGCATACATCGAGTGTTTGTTGACCGGCACACGAATGACCAGTGTGTGCGATACCATTGAGGAAAAGATGAAATGGGTCTAGGCATATGGGGTACTAACTAAATTTTTGGAGCCCGTGTATAAAAAAGAACATGTACAAATAAAGAGACGAACACGATAACAAATTTTCATTTCAAGCGAATTCACTTTACATGTAGTGGCAATAATTTTTATGCCTGGCCAAGTTGAATTTTTATGATGCAAAAAATTTTATATCTTTCATAATAGATATAGTACCTATTGTGACAGATTGATTATCTGTTGGAATAGGTTAGCCATCTGTTGCGTTATGCATACGTTCCCAGTATGTCTGTCGAAACAAATATACGATCTGTTGCAACATATAATCTATCTATTGCAACTGATTGACAATCTATTGGAGAAAATAAAAAAGTATCAAGTCCTGTTATATAATTACCAGCAGATGACCTACGTGTTGCATCTCATGTTGTAACATATGTCTGAATCTGTCTGATAAGATATGTCGTCTGTTGCAGCAGATGTATTATCTGTTGTGATATTTGAATCTAGTACTCCATTTCAATTAACATGTTCAAATCTAAGTATTAATTATATTCATAGACAAAATAAAATAAATTGAAGCCTTTAAAAATTACATGAAATAACTCAACAAATAAATGAAATGTAAAAAAAATTATTATGGGTACAAACGATCTACTCTAAAAATAAATCAACAAGTTAAACCAAGGAGGATAGGTTATTACATTGACGGAATCAAG
>NW_025864639.1:0-1368 GCF_002878395.1 Capsicum annuum
GAAGGGGAGTTAAAATAGAAACATAGCCATGTGAACGTGGGTCCCACTCAACTTTCCAAAGTTTTTATCAAGCACATTGAAGTAAGGATTTGATGTCCACAAATGCCCATAAATGCCACTTTATGGATGACTTAAATACATATAGCTAGAGAGAAGTAAGAGAAAAATCAAGAGCGAGAAAAATAGCCTTCTAAAGTTTTGTTCATAAAGTTTATTAATTTGTTCAAAAAAAAGAGTGTGTAGTGTATATTAGTCTTTATTTCATCATTCCGGTAGCTATTACGCTTTGAGGGGACTCCCTAAAGTAAAACCTCACTTCTTCCTTAAGACATGTAAGTAGCCGTTACATAAGATCATTGTATTTTTTCTCCCTAGTTTGTAAATTATGTTGACTTATATCAAGTTAATATTTTCTTCCAGATGTGTTCTAAATATTATAGATCTGATAGTCATACGAATTACTGCCAGCTTTTCAATCTTCTAGAAGTAATGTGTTTTTTATTATAGATCTGGATAGTTGTGCGGATTATCGTCAGTTTTCCGATCTTGTAAAAATGTGTAATTTACTTTTGATCTTGTAAAGTTGTAATTTACTTATAAATATACCCTTAGTCTATGGTTATTCTCTCAGTCTTTAGCAAAAATAATGGATTAATCTATAAATTTCTAGGGATAAAAAATTCTGATAACGATTTGAAAGGACCGTTGTGTCATCAAGGGGTGTGATTAAAGAAGCCATTTCTAAATACCTAAAACTAAGAGAAAGAGATGAATGGGGTATAAATAAAAACAATCAAAATATCAAAAAAAATACAAAGAATAACTATTTATTTTGTTGGGAGAAAATATACTTTGATCTTTATAACTTATCCACTTACACTAAACTAAGGACAACGAAGGAGGGAGTACTGAGTAGGATTTACACCATATTATAAACCATCTGCTTTAACTTTGCTTTATTTCTCAAACCTGCTTATCTGCTTTAATTACTTGTTCCTTGTTTATTTGCCTGCTTATTATTACTATCTATTTTATCTCTGCTTATTATTGCCAATAGAAGATCCCATTAGATTATAAGAAGGTGGTAATAAAGGAAAAATTTTTAACTTATCAGCTCATGATCCTCAGGCATGGAATAATGTAATAGACATATGGAAAAATATAGTTATGGTAGACTATTATTTTTTCTATATGTCTTTTTTTATTTTTATTTTTTCCTAAGAAAAAACCTTTCCTGGTCTTTGAAAAGTTTCCTTCATCTGTTGTCTGGGTATCTGTGGTCTTGAAACTGGCTGGGAGTATTTTTCCTACACTTTTTGGAAAAGTGTAAGCCATCAACGGATTTCATGAGTCTTTACCACCTACCAT
>NW_025864640.1:0-1826 GCF_002878395.1 Capsicum annuum
GTATTTAAATGGATTTGCGTGGTAATCAAGATACCATATATGGTAACTTTTTCTTTATCTTTATCCATATATATTTGGTAAGCTATTTCACGCGTGTTTTGGTAAAAGCTAGGAATCCAAGAGCAAGTCCTAATCCTACACAAAAAGGGAAAACACTTTTTTTTCTCTATATATACTTATGAGTCCAGTTGCGAACTTCAATATTTAGGCTTCGATTAGTTTCATCAAATAATGGAGTCATCCATATCTGCCAGTCAAATTCATGTGTTCCCCCAATTTCATAATGCTATAAGTACTCTTCCTTGTACAGTCAATATTTCAGGCATCAATTTTAACTTGGATATTGATCTGTATGTCAAGTTTGCTTACACTTGTGTTGACAACATTATCGAAGAGTACCCCTTTCATACTAAGTGGTATGGGAAGTACAACTCATTATCATGGGATATTGTTGACACAGTGCTGCCTTCGGAAACTATCTTTCGTTTTCCACTAGAAAGAATTAAGTGGGATGGTCTTGAGAAAATCTTGGAGAGCAAATATAATTTAATCAAACAAATTTTGGAGTATGCTCGTACAACACAGAACCTTTCACCTCCTTTGCAAGATGATGATACAGCTTATGTGAGCCTGATAATTATTGAGAAACTTTATGTACCTCCTTAAGAATTTGAACTTACAAAATCCAGAATTGTTAAAAACCAATATGATGAGATCGGAGAAATAGTTTGGAGAGTTACTTATAAAGCATTCAAGGGATTGGGACAATCACACGAACAATCTTTGTATGAAAAATTACAATGGATTGAAGCCCGTGAAGGGGATATAAAAGATGCTGTGAGGAACACAATAAATTATTGGTGCATGCATTTTGATGAGAAATATAAAAGGGAACTAGTACAGACTTTAACTGAGCAAGCTAGGAGAGAATTCATGTCGCTGCCTGCAGAAAGATCAATAATGCAGTCATTGCAAAGAGTTCAGCATCCAGAAAACGAATGGACAGACGAGTGTGTGATTAGCAAGGAGAGATACTCACCTGGATCAGAACCGTATAGCTTGCCTTGCAACCACAGTTCCCATTATGGCTGCATCGAGACTTGGCTTCTTAAAAATCCAAATTGTCCCATGTGTTGTTACAAGTTGCCACCAACTGAGTCCAAATAGAAGTGATCTCTTTCTAGTAATTAAAATATATTTTAAGATAGGTTAATTCTGTCAAAAATTTTTCTTTTCTCTTATGGCCAAACAATTCTAGTTATTGAATTTATTAATAGAATCGTGGCACCTTCCAACACATTCTCTTTTCCAATGGAAAAACTAGTCATATTTAGCTTCATGATACTTGTATTCACAATGCATGATTGAAAGGTCCAGCACTTTTTATGCCAGGGTAATTTTTGATCACACTAACAAAATTATTTCTTTAATTCATACGGCACAAGCTTTATACTTATATATGTTTATATATATATTTGTAACTTTGTAACCTGATTATCTTCACAGAAACTTGGATGATATTTGACACACAAGATTAAAGAAGCAGAGCTGTCTGCAATTCAATTTAACAGATTGAGGATAAATACACATTTTAATCTACAAGAAATCAATCATTAGAATAGTCTAATAAAAAAGACTAATACATCTAGAGACGGAAGATACAATAGTGTGATTTTCTAGAAAACCCATTTCTCAATCAATCAAAAATCCATTATTCCTTAACCTAAAAACATCGTTAATATTTGATTTTGTTACTTTGTTCTTTTTTTCTTTTTTAAAAAAAATCAATTACCCAGATGAGCTTTGAGTTATGTTGTATTAGCAAA
>NW_025864641.1:0-7456 GCF_002878395.1 Capsicum annuum
TACCTCTCATAAGAGATATTTTTCTAATAAATATTTTTTAAAATAAACTGAATTTATAAGTTTGATCAAACAAAATATAAATAAAAGCAATCAATTACTACAAGTTAGTTTATGATTTTATTGTTTTATTTTTCTTTCTAATATTAGCTTCTCTTTTTACTGCCATTCTCGTCCTTTACTTGGAAGGTTTGGGCCACAGGTGACAAAAGAGTTTTAAAATGACGTGTAGGTGACACAAGTCATAATTATTAGGTGGAGGTGACAATTACTTTATTATGGATTAAGAAAGTTGAAAAAAATTGAAAATAACCCACAAGTTTTTAAATTTACACTTTGATCCAAATGTTAGCCTATATAACGAAAAACAGAGGGAAAAAAAGGCGTCTTTCTCTCTCCTCACCCTTTGGTGATTTCTCTCTCTTAACGATTTTTGTTGTTCATTGTTGCTGCTGTTTCATTCATCATCTTCTGCTTCATTATCATCATCTTCTACTTCATTATCATCTTCATCTTGTTCTTGTTGACCATTTGTTGTTGTTGTTGTTACCGCTACTGTTGCTATTTGACCAATTTCTTAGGTCAAATTTTGTTTTTAACATCACTTTCCACTTTGGCATTACTTCATAGGAGACGTTGGTAAGTCAAATTATGATTTTTAGTTGAATTTGTCATCTGAGTAACTGCTATTGTATTGTTGTTTTCCAATAATGGATAGAACCCAATCATGAATCCAACATAAAATCCATCTATTTAAACAAATAAATCATCTGTTGCGATAGATGAGATATCTGTTTCAAAGGAAGACTGATATGTTGGATTCATGTTTAAACAGATGGCTCATCTGTTGCAATATTTGACATATATGTTGCAACAGATTAGTTAACTATTGCAACAGAACCTGAACACGATTCCAACATAGGTTACAACAAACTAATAACCTGTTGCATCAAGTAAGTCATCTATCGCAACAGGTTAATTATCTGTTACAACTGTCACTCATAAGTTGGAATCAACTTCAAAGGTGATTTAGTTATAACATCAATTCCAACAAGCGATTCATCTGTTGCAACAGATATTCAGACCCGTAACATGAATCCCAACAGGTAAGAATCTGCTGTGACACATCACTTACCTGTTGCAACAGATAACCATCTGTTGGGATTTATTCACGGCATTATGAAATCATTATCAACTTTTTTTAATAAATGACATTATTTAGGTACCATTAATGGAGGAATTAATAACAATAGGGGTGGATTGTCATGGTCATTGGGTCGAGAAGAGCAATCGATATGTATGGCATTGGAAGGAGGGTGAAATGCTAGAGACGATAGCTATGACAGTCCAAAGTGATGTTCCGTATGATAATTTTGTGAACTTAATCATCAACTTTTATGGATTGAATTGTCAACCGAAAGAATTCGCCATCAGCTACATGTACAGCCATTTGAAAATCAGAGGGTACTGCCTTTCAAGATAACCGATCAGGTTCGGTTGCTTTCTTATCTAAGTGATTCAACCAGGCCGGTGTTAAGGGTGTATATGGTTGAAAATATGGGAGAGAATGAGAACCAAAATATAGAAGAAAAAAAAGTAGAAAAATAAGACTTCTTTGATGATAGGTTGGATGATCTAGACATGAATATTCCAGATGATGATCAAACACCTACGCCCGTTGATGCGACCAATACGATGTACAGTTCTTCTCAATCGACACAATCTGGAAATCTTCAAGACGATGGGATCGGCTTTTTTATTGGAATGTCATTCAAGGACAAGAATGAACTATCTAACACTTTGTTTATTTCTTGCGTGAAAAAAGATTTCAGAATAAAGAAGGTGATTAATTCGAGCAGTGTCTTTTGCTTCAAATATGCTAATTTGAACTACAAATGGTGGTTGAGAGCGGTGAATTACGTAAGTTCTGACAGATTCATCATTCATAAACATGAAAAGCATCACACATGTGGTTCGGAGCACATCTCGGGCCAAAATTCTCATGCCACGGCAAAGGTCCTCGATGAATATTTCAAGAGTAGTTTCCCTGATGGCAAAGACCCTTCAACAAGGCTTATGTCCAATCAACTCCTTACAGATTTGGGTGTCCTGGTCAATTATTGGAAGGTATATACGACCATGGAGATTGCCAAGGACCTAGTTCGGGGGACACTAGAGCATGAGTATGAAGTCTTGGATGCTTACCGTTACATGATTGAGTCCACAGATCTCGAAAGTAAGACGGCATTGCATCTGGATGAAAACGGAGGGTTCAAGTACTTTTTTATATCCTATGGTGCTTAGATTCAAGGGTTTCGACATTTGAGAAAAGGCATAGCCGTCGATGGTACCTTCTTGAGGAGCAGGTATAATGGAGTTCTGCTAGCGGCGGTGGCGCAGGATGTGGAGAATCACATCTTTCCTGTCATTTTTTGTGTAGCGGACAAGGAATGTGATGCCTCTTATGGATTTTTTTTGAACAACTGCGACACTGAGTTGAAGATACCGAAGAGTTGTGTTTTGTATCGGATAGGCATCCAAGTATTCCAAAGATGGGTTCACTTTTCTTCAATTCAGCTAACTTTGGTTATTGCATCAGGCATCTTGGAGAGAACATTCGAAACAAAAATCACAACGGAAAGGTCGTCACCCTTTTTTATAGAGCAGCTAAAGCATATAGTAGAGAGAAGTTTTTAGACCATTTCAATCAAATAGCGGATGTGAATTCCAAGGTAGCAGAATTTCTTGCACGTGTCTGTTTCGAGAGATGGAGTCGGGCATTCTGTCCAATAAATAGGTACATTCTTATGAATTTAATGTCTTGTTTGATTTACAAGTTTAGTTTGATGTCGTACTAAGTGATTCTTTTCTATAGGTACAATATTATGACATCAAACATATCTGAATCGGTGAATTCATTATTTGGCGATGAAAGAGAATTTCTCATCAAGGCTATGTTTGAAAAAATAAGTAAAAAATATAGCAATTTTTTAAACGACGGGGTGTACAGTTCAAGTGCCCAGAAAAAAGAACCCGATTCGTTCTCAAAATCGAAAAGAAAATATCAACGAACATCAGTTTGGGAAATAAGTTATTCTCTCATAAAATAGCAGATTACAAATTTCGTATCACCGATCATGGTGATGCTGCCACGGTCGATCTTCAAATAAGATCTTGTACGTGTAGAGTTTTGACTTGGACAAAATACCTTGTCCACATGCTATAGAAGCCCTTCGAGCTCAATACGACCATAATATGGACCTGAAGTTTATGAGCACTCCTCTCAATATTATTCGGAGGAAAAATATGGAATGGCATATAGTAAACATATTACTCCGGTGCCTCCTAAAGACTCTTGGGTTGTTCCAGTAGAGCTTATAGGGAGATTAATACCTCCTCCATATATTGATCCGAGCACTATCACACCGGGAAGAGAGCCATATAAAAGAAGGCGTGAAGTTGGAGAATCATTTTCATCAAGAAGAAACAAGTGCTCCATATGTAAGTGCGCTAGCCACAAAAGAACTACATGCCCGAATCATAATCCACCATGATCGTTGTAATTGCAAAAACTTGTGTTGTTGTTTGTTTGTTTGTTGTGGACTTTTATATATTTAACTCATTATTGTGAACCTAACGTTATCATTTATTATATATAATATATCTTTTTTAAATAACTTGTGCATCAATAAAATGTGGCAAAACATGAACTTAAATAATACAGCAGAGCACAATTATTCTCAACAGTTGCACAAACAACTGGAATGTTTTCCTCCAACAGATGAAAATCTGTCAAAATAGATGGATAATCTGTTGAAACCCAACAGATGACCAATCGGTTCCAACTGTTGAAAGAACTCAGAAGCCAAAATTGCTAGTGCTACTGAATTCAACATTACCTCCAACCGTCGACATGTTAGCATGTATTAGATTAGAAGAAAACAGAATGAAAATTGAATAGGAATTAAAACGCCAAAGTCCGACTAAAAGTAAATTTTTCATTAAATGAAAAGTAAAATAATTAGGTATAGATCCAATATAGAAAAATTAAAATACATACGCTAAAAGAAAAAACACATTCTAATTATTATTATCATCATCATCATTAATGACAAATGTAAATAAAAATGTTCACAATGTAATACAACGTATACGACCAACTGGTAAATTTATGTCAGAAAAAAACTTACCTCAACGAGAAAGGAATATGCTCTTTGAAGAGAAGTGGTTGAAGATGTCACACGAAAGGAAAAATACAAGAAATAGATAGAGTTGAATGAAGATTGAGGGACCTATAATATAAGCTGGACGTGTCAGGCCAAAAGGCAGGACTGTTCAGCTCCATTGTATTAATTACATTCAAACTGGTGGCATTTTATTTTTTGTGAAAAGTCGTGACTTTTTCTGTTACACTAATTACTTCTTACCTTTTCATAGCGGTTTGAGACTCGATAAAAGCCATTATTATTGAGCTGTTGCAACAAATCATCCAATATTTTTAATAGATTTAGCATCTGTTGCAACAAATAGACGGATTGAATGTGCAACAGACGACTGTCAAAATAGATTTACCAACTGTTGCAATAGATGGTTTGTATATACAACAAATAAGACATCTGATGCAACTTATTTATTATCTGTTGCAACAATGGATAGTATGTATAAGTTGGAGGAGATGTTTTGATATTTTCTGACAGCTGGTTCATTAGTTTCAATTTCAACAGATGGAATATTCGATTCATTAGCTGTTTTGACTGTGCGAGATAAAAAGTCTTCACCTCTTTTTAATAGTCCCTCCGTTACGTATTAGTTGGGACCCATGGGTTTGGCACACCAATTAATAAAAATATAAATTAGGTGATTATTTTACCAAATTGGCCTTATTAATTATGATTAAAAAGTATAAATGTGAATAATATACTTTATGTAGTCATTTAATAATAGGGGTAATCTTGAAAGAATATAATAAAATCCTATTGATTTTATAAATAGGAAAACTAAATTGAAACAAACATATTTAGAAAGAAGTAATCATATGCGTGCAGATTAATTTAAAAAAAGTTAGGTCTATCGTATCGCAACAGATTTACCATCTGTTGCAACATATAGATTATTTGTTGCGATAGATGGACCATATATTTGAATGAGATATTTTGATTTCTTCCACCAACTGATTTGTCAGTTGCAATAGATGGAGATTTCGATTCATCAGCTGTTTTGAATGCGTTAAGATAAAAAGTCACGACTCTTCACACCTCTATTTTAATAGTCATCATATTCGTGCAGATGAATAAACAATACTGATATGTCCTGATGAGGAAGGAAGAATAAGATACGTGCAATGGATCCCATTTTTATGCATGCAAGTTATGTATATTATTGATCAGGCTACCGTGAAGACACATAAAGTGCAATAATTTTGTGAATGCAGTTTTTTACCGATGATTAGATACTGATCCTTCAAATAAGATCTTGAATTATACAGTTTAGTTTGATAGGTGCGAACTGATAAGGCCGAAGGGTTCCAAGACGGTGGTTTCGATACCCCATTACAATTTAATAACACGATTCATGCACATGTTCTTGTGTCAAGTTTGGGGAAGAGTTTAAATTTTTGGCGGCAGTGTAAATATCCAATAGTGATTGGACCGGTTTTAATGGATGGATTGGTGGAGGAGACTATTATATGGATGGATTGGTGGAGGAGACTATTATACAACAGAAGGTGTTTGGGAGAAAACCTGTACTGGAAGAGGGAGGTTGACAAGGCCATTTATCATCTTAGTACTTGTTTAAGAAGATACACAGGGTCAATTCCTCTTTACCATTCTTCATTTTCTTCAACGACTGATGGATTTTCATTTTTGGATACATTTTCACATTTGCATCTCATCCAGTTTTTTCATTTTTCATGTTAATTTCATAAGCTAATTTTGCTACACTTTCCTTCCGACCCTGTGTATCCTCTTAAACAAGTACTAAGATGATATATGGCCTTCTCAACCTCCCTCTTCCCGCACAGGTTTTCTCCCAAACACCTTTTGCTGTATAATAGCCTCCTCCAACAACCCATCTATATAAATTTGGATCAGGGGAAGTTCTATTGGTTCTATCATTGTTTTCTGCATTGCGAGGCTTTGGAGGCCTATTAAGAAGTCCACTGTGCCATTAAAATCAGTCCAATCACTATCGGATATTTACACTGCCACCAAAAATTTAAACCCTTCCCTAAACTTGACATAAAAACATATGCATGAATCGTGTCATTAGATTGAAACGGGGTATCGACACCACCGTCTTGGAACCCTTCGGCCTTATCAGTTAGCACCTATCAAACTAAACTGTACAATTCAGGATCTTGTTTGAAGAATCAGTGTCTAATCATTGATAAAAAACTGCATTCACAAAATCATTGTACTGGATGTGTGTTTTCATGATAGGTTGATCAGTAATACATACCTCCCACATATGAAGTGGTTCCATCTACAAACAGCTTATTCCTCCGAACCCATCCTTACACTAGCCTTTAATGCTGACCGGGCAAAAGTGGATCCAATTTCACTTCCTTTTGTTTGCAAACAAGAGAAATACATTTGATGTCAAACAAGAGAAGAACATTACAAAAGGGTAACACTAAATTGAGTGAATCAATAGATGACCAATATGATACAACAAATTACCCATTTGTTCAACCGATGATGCATCGTTTGCAAAGAATGGAGGCATGTTGCAACAGATGGACCATCTGTTGGAATAAATCAAACCATCCTTGCTACTGATTCATCAGTTGCAACAGTTGAGGAAACTGTTGCAATACCACCAACACAGCATCAACAACAAAGAAACAAACAAAACAACACCATCCACAACACAAATATCACATGTTCTAACACAACCACCACCCCCAACAATAGCACCGCCAAAGTACCAAACAAAAGACATAAAAAAACTATACTGATAACAAGTCTTTTTAAGTTCTCCCAACAGATGACTTTTTTTGCATATTTTAATAAAAATAACGATTCGTTCATTCAAGACTTAAAAGTCACCTTTTCTTTAATTTTTTCAATAAATATCAAACTGGTAATGGGTAAATCATTGATAGCAACAGATATAAATAACTAATTTAAATGACATACAAAGAAGAAAACGAGATGAAAAGAACAACTTTGAACCATACCTGCAATATTAAAAAAGCAAACGGATTAGAACATCCAGTTTAGTCAAGAAAAGATATTAATTGGTTGAGATCCCAAAGGATCCTCATCTGAAAAAAGAGAGAAAAGAGAGGAAAAAAGGAAACAACAAAGATAATTGAGAATAAAGAATAAAGAAGAGTTATGAGTTAAGTCTAGTCTAGACTACTTTATGGCTGAAGAAGAGAGAGTTCTAGGTAAGGGTTTTTTTAAATATTCATTAATAACTTTTGAGGGGCACGAGGAGACGGTGACATTGAAAA
>NW_025864641.1:10456-21964 GCF_002878395.1 Capsicum annuum
TTGAGGGGCACGAGGAGACGGTGACATTGAAAAGACCAGATAAGACTACTCACTCAGGAGATTTTTGAGTTATCAAAGTTATACCAAGTAATATTTTTTACCGCCTTAGTATTTTAACTATTTTATCTCGGACAGGAAATACCCAAATTACTTTATAAAAACAAGGATAAAAAAAATATTTAAGTGCAACAGATGACTTAATTTGTTTGATAGTTACAACAGATTCGTGATCTATCACAGCAAATGATGTTATCTGTTTGATAGTTTACAATAGATACGTAATATGTTGCAACATATTACCTAATCTGTTTGATTTGATCCTACAAAAAAGACATATGTTGCAACTAGTTGACAATTGTTTATATATAATTTTAATTGAGTTCATATGTTAAACTAAAACCTTAATTGAATGTGAGTTCTCATAGGGTCAAATACAACTTTAATTGAGTCTTTTGGAAATTTCATAATGAGACGGTACTGCGATCCTTCGACCAAAGTAGTCGATCGATCACTCTGAGCCGAGCTGATTCTTACTACCTCATATGTTATACTAATACCTTAATTGATTAATCTAGGACTAGGGTACTAATACCTTGATTGAATAATCTGGGACTAGGGGTAAGTTCTCATAAGGTCAACTACAACTTTAATTGAGTCTTTTGGCAATTGCATGATGAGACGGTATTGCGTTCCTCCCGACTAGAGTCGTCGATTGATAACTTTGAGTCGAACCGATTCTTACTACCTCATATATCAGACTAATACCTTAATTTATTAATCTAGGACTAGGGTACTAATACCCTAATTGAATATATGGTCAACTACAACTTTAATTGAGTTTTTTGTCAATTGCATGATGAGACGGTACAGCGTTCCTCCCGACCAGAGTCGGGGATCGATCACTCTAAGCCGAACCTTTCTTACTACCTCATATATTAGACTAATACCTTAATTGATTGATCTAGGACTAGGGGTGAGTTCTCATAATGTCAACTACAATAGATGACAGTGTCTATTTGATTATTTACAATAGATGGGTAATCTATTGCAACATATGACTCAATCCATTTGATAATTTACAACGGATGGATAATCCGTTGCAACAGATGACTTAATTTGTTTGATAGTTTACAATAGATTCGTGATCTGTCACAATAAATGGCTTAATCTGTATGATAGTTTACAACAGATGTGTAATATGTTGCAACAAATTATAAAATTTATTTGATCCAACAGAAAAGACATCTGTTGCAACAGGTTGAATATTTGTTTATATATAATTCAATTGAGTTCATATATTAGACTAATACCTTAACTGAATGTGAGTTCTCATAGGGTAAACTACAACTTTAATTGAGTTTTTGTCAATTGCATGATGAAACGGTACTGCGTTCCTCCCAACCAGAGTCGGCGATCGTTCACTTTAAGCTGAATCGATTCTTACTACCTCATATGCTAGACTAATACCTTAATTGATTGATCTAGTACTAGGGGTGAGTTCTCATAATGTCAACTACAATAGATGACAACACCTATTTGATAATTTACAACAGATGAGTAATCTATTACAACATATGACTCAATCCATTTGATAATTTATAACGGATGGGTAATCTGTTGCAACAGATGACTTAATTTGTTTGATAGTTTACAATAGATTCATGATCTGTCGCAACAAATGGATTAATCTGTGATAGTTTACAATAGATATGTAATATGTTGCAACAGATTACATAATCTGTTTGATCCAACAAAAAAAGACATCTGTTGCAACAGGTTAAACATTTCTTTATATATAATTTAATTGAGTTCATATGTTAGACTAATACCTTAACTGAATGTGAGTTCTCATAGGGTCAACTACAACTTCAATTGAGTCTTTTGTCAATTACATAATGAAATGGTACTGCGTTCCTCCCGGCCAAAGTCGGCGATAGATCACTCTGAGCCGAACCAATTTTTACTACCTCATATGTTAGACTAATACCTTAATTGATTGATCTAGGACTAGGGTACTAATACTTTGATTGAATAATCTGGGACTAGGGGGTGAGTTCTCATAGGATAAACTATCGATTAATCTAGGACCAGGGGTGAGTTTTCATAGGGTCAGCCACAACAGATGATAGCGCCTATTTGATAATTTACAACATATGGGTAATCTATTGCGACATATGACAATCCATTTGATAATTTACAAAAGATGGGTAATCTGTCACACCAGATGACTTAATCTGTTTGATAATTTACACCAGATTTGTATTCTGTTGTTACCTAATCTGATTGATAATTTACAATAGATGAGAAATCCGACAAAACATGTTGAACATTTATTTTTTACAATATCAATTGAGTTCATATGTTAGATTCCTAAATTGATTAATCTAGGGCCAGGGGTGAGTTTTCACAGGGTCACCTCCTAGAGTACTCGGTCCACTACAACTTCAATTGTTTTTATATGATTTTAAAAATTACGCATATATTTTATGATTTTAAAAATAATTAAGATCATTTTGAACCAAATTAACATTTTCAAAACTACTTGTCATTCTTTTCCAAAATATAAATCAACCATACAAAATGTTTCATCATTTCAAATCTCGAGGTCTGGCTCTTTCTCTCTCAATAATACAGTACAGACAACAACTACTCAACAAATTTGCTCAACCCTCCATAACAGATTACTTTTCTTCTCATTTTCGACCACATAGGTGTTATTTTTGACATCATTCTTGTTTGTATCAGTCACTGTCTTTGTCTTCGTAGGCAACAAAGTTCGAGAATAGCTCTATATTAATTTTTTTTCTAAAAAATAAGAGATTTTAAGTTAATGATGAAAAATAAAACTTTTAGTTGTATTATCTTCAAGAATGGGTTTACAATTTTGAGTTTTGATGGTAAAATTGTAGGAAGTACTCGAGAAAACCCTAGTTTTCGTCACAGTGTTCCGTTGACTGTCGTGATATAGTTGGATGGTGTTGGTGTTGGTGGTGGTGGTGGTGTTTGTAGTTGTCGTGGTGGCACCGATGGTGGCATTGGTTGGTGGTATTTGTGGTGGTATCGATATTCATGCTGTTTATTTGTTTGTTGGCATTGGTTGGTGGTGTTTGTGGTGATGGCTGTTGGTGTGCCGATATTCGTGGTGTTTGTAATGTATTTTTTAAAATCTATGCATACATCAACTGTAATGTAATTTTTGTTTTTCTTTATCTATAGGTAAAACATGTCTCCCAAAAGAAAAGAAAGTGAAATTGGATCAATGTCTGACCACTCAAAAAAAAGGCTACAATACAGAGGGATTCGGAGGAGCTTCCTGAACAATCTCAGTCAGAAGAAATTGAAGCTGAGGAGAGATATGAAAACAATATTGAGGGAGGTGGACAAGGGTTCGTAGATGGTGATGAAGAAAATGAAAGTGAGAAAGAGGAGGAATTGGAGAGTCAAAAAGAGAAAGGGGATGATCATTAACATGATGATAATGGATCCCGACGGGGCGTGAGTTAATATCAACATCCCAGCATGATCCTGTCAAAACTTTCAGTATTGACAGGTTTGAAGTTGCGATGCCGATAAATGACCCAGAAGGAAAACAACTAACTGGTCAAATTATACTTAAATGTCAGATGGGGAAAATTTTTAATCATTTTATGAAAATTATGAAGAACGAAAAGATAGGCGGACTTTTTAAGAAGAGCTACTTTGGATGCTTTCTTGAGCTGCCTGAGGACCCCTCTACCTATATCCATTTCCCTATGACGATGGTATATGGTCTTTTCAAGCGCAGGATCAAGTACATGAGGGATAATAAAGATCCGGAGGAGGGGACAAAAAGAAGATGGATAAAATTTGGTTCAACTACTGTGGCATGCCTGTTTGTTTTAGCTTGCAAAAGTTTGCCATAGTGACGGGCCTGAGATGCCATCGTCCAGAAGGAACACCACCCCGCAAAATATCCAAGGCAAAAAAATGCAAGGGAAAAATAGATGGGCTGTTTGACATTGCTTGACGTGGCTATAAAGCATCGGATTTGTTGATAGATTTCGAGGATAAAACCATACCAGAGCAGTACAGGGAGAAATTGTGCTTAGTTTGGTTTGCCCATTTGGTTATATTGGCAAGAGACGTCAACAAGGTCATAAAAGATGATTTGTTGGCGCGTGCTGAGGATTTTTATAAATTCAATAATTATCCCTGGGGATATGATAGCTTCTACTTGACTGTCCAATATTTACTGACAAAGCTATCCTCAGGGAAGACCACATTATACGGCTTTCCTTGGGCTTTCATGGTAAAATTAATCACTAATTTTACTCATCCATTAATTTATATTGAATATAGTTATTATGATTTTTTTTTGCTTGCTTCCTGTTTACACTTTTTAGGCTTGGGCATTTTAAGTAATTTCTCCCCTCCGAAAGCAGTTAATGGATTACCCGGATGAGGTTTCTCATCCAAGGATGTTTAGGTGGTTGGCTGCAAAGAGCAACACCAATATTAAGGAAGATGATCTCTTTAACCCTCCGGATGATGCAGTACGTCTTCTTCAAGAAAAATAATTCTACTCAAAGATAAGAAAGATATTGAAAAGATGTTATATCTGGTGCATGAGATGTTATATCTGATGCACCAGATGGGACATCTATTGCGATGGGGTATATCTTGCATCAGATTACCTATCTGTGGCTTTGGTTCTCTGAACCCGACTCCTAAAAGATTAACCATCTACTACAAATTATACAACGGATGTTTAATATGATAACATATCGTTCATCTGTTGCAACTTACAGATCATCTGTTGCATAATAGATTACCCGTCTTGTGCAGCTGTTGCAACAGATGATTGATATTTTGCATCAAATTATCCATGTGTTCTCTGTTTCTCTGAACCAGACTCAAACGGATTTTAACTATATACTGCAAACTATGCAGCAGATGGGTCATTTTTTTTAAAATACAGCCCAACTGTGAAAATTATTTTATTATATGTTTTAAATGCATCTGTCTTTTTTTATAGGTTGTACATCCATGGATCATGCCTACTGAGGAGGAGTCAGTGATGACTTCTTATATTACTCTAGGTCATGTTGATACTATTGCGGACCCAACGGTGGAGTTACTAAAGAAGGAATTGGCTGGAGCAATAGCCATAAGAAGAGCAGTTAGGTAAGGTCAGCTTAATGTTGAGGTTCTTCATGACCAACCTTTTACTAAGGCAGATCCAGGTTCTTCTTCTGGTAGAGTTGTTGGTGTTAGTGGCAGGCATGCTGATGCTGCTACCACTCGTGATGATAAGCATGTTGATGCTTAAGAAAGAATAAATATATTTGAAAATACCCCTTTTCGCCCTTACACAGGTCCCTCTCACCCCTCTTTACCCTCGTGTTCTAGTTACGAATGCGATGAGTGTAAGGACAGACAGGATAAACTCTATTAAAAAGTAGAGGCTATCTCTAAAGCTATCGAGGAATTCAAATCCAAGAGGTGTGTCATACCATCCAAGAAGGTGAGGGAGCCACACACTTCTACAACGTTGGTTAGGAGAAAGAAAAGAGCAATTAGAGAAGTACTCTCCACTCAAAAATTAAAAAAATTACAATTCCTCCCTCTCCAAAAGTTGTTGAAGTTTTGGGGCCAGTCAAGAAGGTGGACATATACGCGAAACTTGGCGTCGAAGAGAAGAGGGATCTGGGACTGGCCAAGAATGCCAAGCCAGGCGCACTAGATTACCCTAGGCCTCCCTTTTCCCCCCAAGACTTCTAGACTATGACTGATATGCGTATGCTGTACGAGGACAAGGCAAGTTTACTTTTCCTAACCTAGCCCTTCTAATCTACCCTATGAAGAAGAAGCTACACAACAAATTTCACATCTGTTGCAAAAACTGGGTATACTGGTGCAACTGGTTGTGTTTTTATTGTAACTTATTATCCACCTATTGCATAAGTTGCATTGGATTATTGATTCAGAGAACCCTATGCAACAGATGGACCATCTGTTGCATCTTTATAATTACTAACCTATTTAAAAATTGACTTCTTATCTCATAGCATGTTGACATAATTCTCTATCTCATGAGGAAAAGACAATTAACGTATCGAGATTCTTATGACGCTGTCGATAGGATAATAGACCTCAACTTCTGCAAGAAGCTCAAGGATAGGTACGATCAACTCAATAGAGAGGCGTCAGCCCTTGGCGTGGGACTTGATTTCCTAGTTCCTACGTTGGTCTTGGATGAAGAATAAATGTTAAGATGCGTTAGAGGGGACAGGACAAATCCACATAGCAAGAGCTGGACCGAGGTAAAAAGGATTATTGCAGTCATTAGTATGAACGACATGCATTATCGGGCTGTTAAGATACTACTCGAGGAAGGAAAGATCAATGTTTATGACTTCAACGTACCTCTCGTCGACCATTTCGATCTTTTTCTACTTGTGGAGCCACAGATGGTGTTGTTGTCCATCTTGTTAAGGGAGAGTAAACTGATAAATCATTTGTCAAAGAAAGTGTTGATGAAGAAATCATGGGATTTTGAAGGTCGAAACAGGGGAATGATCCTTCCAAAAGATGATGTCGCTAAAGCGAGTGGCTCACACACTCTTACAAACATCGAATCTTTGCTGACCGACACAGAAATGGTCGAGCCAATGATTTTTCTGTGCGACAACACTGTGGAAAACCTACAAGAGGTCTGAGATTATGGGGTACTAATTGAATGATTGAAGCCTGTGTATATAGAAGAGTCTATGAAATTGAAATTTTTAATTTCAAGTCACCCTTTACTTTATTACATGTACATGTAGTGGCAATAATTTTTTCTGATGAAAGTTGACTTTTTTATAATGCAATAGATTAGATTGTCAATCTGTTTCAATAGTGGGAAGACTTATTTGAATAATCTAATCATCTAAGTCTAATCTGTTGCAATAGTGGGAAGACCTATTTGATAATTTCTATAAATAATCAAATAATCTAAGTCTAATCTGTTGCAACAGTGGGAAGACTTGTTTGATAATTTCCACAGATGACCTAAATTTTACAGCATATGCCTAAATCTTTTTTATATTTTCCAACAGTTACGCTTGAATATCCGTGTGCTCGTCGACAACAAACCAGTAGCAAATACACACACCACCATGAAAATTTTAGCAATTAGGCTTCAATATTCATGTGCCCAACAACACCAAACCAGTAGCAATAACGACAACAATGTAGTATCTTCTTGCTCGATTTTGTTTCTCTTCAGAAGCCTTGACTTTGTTTAACACCTTAGATTACACGATTAGCTTGTGAAGGGTGTCATTCTTCATACCAATCAAAGTAATCGCATCCACCCAATTTCTATAAAAAAGAGAACACAATTACAAAACAATTACAAGTCAATAATTAATCAATTAATTAAATAAAAAAAATATTACCTTTAAAATATTACGAGTAAAAAACCTACGACCCGGATTTTGTTAAGTCCAAAAAGTTTTTAACAGAGCTTCATGACCGCACTTACAATATCAAAAATCTTTATCACAAAAAATAGTAGAAGATGCGCTCGACATTATCAAGGTCAGTTAGAAAAAATAAAAGTAATAATTTGAAGAATTTAGATAGATAAAAGAAGATGATGAAGAAGAAGATTTGGTAATTTAGTGTTAAATTTTAGGAGGAAGATGAATATATAAGACAATGGGGGAGGGGGGGAATGACCGTTGGGGGCCAAGTGATGGCAAGTCAGCAAAATGTGCCAGGACTGACACGAACACATTTGATGTCTATTTTATTTTACGTCTTTAAAATGAACATGTCTACTTGATGCCTATTTTATTTTAGGTATTTGAACTGAACACCGTCGATGGGTTGCGTCTTTTTTATTTCAATTTAGTTTAACCTTTTTAAACGTAGTGGTAGTTTTTTATGTCCAACAAAATTTGAATTTTTATAATGCAACAAATTCTCCATCCGTTGTAACAGTTATCCTACCTATTCTGACATATAGTTTATCTGTCGCAATAGATTGGTCATCTGTTACATTATCTCGATGTTTTTATCTAAAATCCATCTGTTGCAACAGTGGGAAGACATGTTTGATAAATTCCAGCAGATAACCTACCTGTTGCAACATATGTCTAAATCTGTTCGAATTTTCCAATAGATGTGTCATCTGTTGCAACAGATACATTATCTGTTGCAATATTTGAATCTAGTATTCCTTTTCAATTAATAAGTTCAAATCTAAGGAATAGATAAAATTCGTAGACAAAATAAAATAAATCAAAGCCTTCATAAATTAGCTGAAATAAGTCAATGAATAAATGAAATGTAAAAAAATTGTTATGGGTACAGATTTCAACAAATACATCAACAACAATTTAAGTATACTGCCAAGGATTGCTTTGATAGGCTCAAGATATAAAGATCTACTCAGTATGGACAAGTTGTTCTTCATCCGGTGCTATGGAATTCGGCTTTGCTCATCGTGGATCTTTATTGTCGCTTGTCAATTCCATAGCTCTATATATCCATAAAAAGAGTAGCATATTGTCAATGCTGTTCAGTAGTACCTTCTTCTACATCCACCTGGAAAGCCAGAATTGGTCAATGCTAATCACGGAGATACAATAAAATGGAAAAGGATAACTTATCTCTTCTAGCAAATCAAACAGGTCTTCCTCTCATTTTAAATTATTCCAAACATATTATATTCCTGTTGCAACAATGAATCAACTGCTGGGATAGGTTTCTACATGAGGAAGACCCTGTGTGATAATTTCTAACGAATGAACCATCCGTTGCAACATATGAATCATCTGTTGCAGCAGATAGGTCGTCTACTGGTACAAATAAAAGTAGTATGAAGAGCTGTTTGATTTGCTAAAATAGACGAGACATATGTTGCACCAGATAAAGTATCTGGTGCAACAGGTTAGTCAATTATTGCAACAGATGTATATATCTGTTTGATAATTTTCAGCAGATGTGTCATCTGTTGAAACAGATATGTGTCTGTTTGTTTTTTCAGTTGGAAGACATATAATATATTTACCTTCTTCAGCTCGTGCTGCTCTCCTTTAAACATTGTACGTTGCTCAGTGCAATACGCAGACAGAGGAGTTGTAATTTTACTTTTTTAAATGCCTGATAATGCTCTGGAAATCACTCTCCTTCTCCTCTTAGCCCTAATCTCTAATGGACCGGATGAAAATAAAATCCTCTTTAGTGGAATAAGACCCCTCTTGGATGTTAGTTCCTTTACAGAAGCAGTTAATGCATTAATAACATTAATCACTACATCATGTTTCGCCCTGCAGTCTTAACATTTGCATGCAGAACATTCGCTGGGAGCGGCAAAATCTGTATAACTAGTATAATCATACTCATAATGGTTTTCTTGAAATACTATAAGAGGAGTATCATTATCACCAACAGCAACACCACTACCACCACCAACAGCTCCATCAACAACAACAAACCCACCCTTTAAAATTATTTTTCTTGTAATGGTTGTTGCTCTAAACAATTCTATTTTTATTCTGTCGATGACCTTAGGGTCCGATAAAGTTTGCACAGATCATAAACTAAGAAAAAATGGCATCTTCAACTCTCGATTGGTCGAAACTAGCGATGGATGTACATTCTAACATAAATCATTACATATATTAGAATGATGATTAGATCATTCAAAAAAACATTAATTAAAAGAAAAAATTAATTATAATTATACTTACTGCATCCTTCGGGGGGTTAAAGAGATCACGAAATTTTGTATTTTATGAGTTTTGGCCGACATCCATCTCAAGATTCTTGGACAGAAAACTCCTTCCTGATAGTTCACTTGTTGTCTCAAATAACGAATGACTTCAAACACCCAAGCCTATCGCCAATAAATCAAAACCATTATTGAGCAAAAAAAATGAATGATATCATAATAGAAGAAAGAAACATTTACCACGAAAGCCCATGGGAAGCCATATAAGTTGACTGTCTTTGGGGCTAACTATGTCAACAAATATTTGACAGTCATTTTGAAGCTTTCATACCCCCATGGATAGCTGTTAAACGCCTCAAGATCCTTGGAGAGCTTTATTAAATCGAGGCTTATGTTGTTGTTAACGTCTCTCGCCCAAAGAATATTATGTACAAACCAAACCAAGCATAATGACTGCTTGTGCTTTTTTGAAAGTCCTTTACCTTTCAACGCTTCTATCAAATTTTTGTTTTTGAAGCTTGGACCAACAATAGACACGAGGTCATCACGATCACACGACTTGACTTCGCCTTTTTTGGGTGTGCGGGGTGCTTTTTTTGGGTTAGAATAGGTATAACTTGAGAAGGAGGATAGCATTTTAGTCCAGTAACTATGACAAACTCTTTCCAACCAAAACAAACAGGCATGCCACAGTAATTTATCCACACCTCATCTATCTTATCTTTATTTTTTCATACATAAACCTACGCTTGAGAAGTTCATATACTATTTTCATTTGAAAACGAGCATTGTTGTCCTCCGACAAATCAAGATATTTTCCAAAGCAGCTGTCCCTGAAATAAGAATCCAATTTTTATTCTCGAAGTATTTTTCTAAACGCGTTGAAAGATTTTTCCATGGCTGACTTAACCACGAAATCACCCGTTAAATCTGCGGCACCATCGCACTGCATTCTCACAAGATAACGATCAATGCTGAAGGCTTTGACCAGATCTTCAGTGGAAGGGCTATTAGCATCTGCATCATCTCTTTTGAAATATTCCTCCTCCCCGTGTTCATCATATTCTGCTCCCAATTAAGATAACGCTTATAAAGCGAGATCATAGAGTGGTGGATGTAGCCTAGCTGCTTCACTTGTTCCTTTACTTGGACTTGATTCGGTTTTTATTCTTTTGGGAACCATATTATCTAAAATTAACAGGAACATAAAATAATATATAATTATTGATTAATGCATTGTTAAAAAAAGATAACAGTAAATCAAACAAGCAAAATAGTAAAATAACAATTGCAACAAATCACTGATCTTTTGCACTAGGTAATATATCTGTTGCAGCATATAACAAAACTGTCGCAGCGGATGAGTAATCGGTTGCAACAATACAAAATATATCAATCATCTTTTAAGACAGATGAATGGATTGTTTAACAGATCATACAACTGTTGTTACATCATCTATTGCAACATATGAGTGATCTGTTGGAACAGTTAAATAATCCATAGCAATGGCTGAGTAATCTGTGGCGACAATACAAAACATATCACTCATCTGTTGAGAAAGATGAATGGTCTGTGCAACAGGTCACACACCTGTTGCAACACATGAGTGATCTGTTGGAACAGTTATCAACGGTCAATATTATTTAGATTTCTTCCAACATAGAGTCGTATATCTCGGCAGATGAATGATCAGTTGGAAAAATCAAGTCTTAGACTTTTCCTGTAGGAAGAGTTGGTAGGATTTTATCTAATAAGAAGTTCATTTGTTGCATCAGATCATTAATCTGATGGTTCTTCCATTGCA
>NW_025864642.1:0-5099 GCF_002878395.1 Capsicum annuum
GATCGTCGACTTTGGCTTGAGTAGAACTGGGATGATTTGCATCTGAAAGGCCAGGAATCGAGGAAGGCGGGGCTTGTCCATTCGCCCAGGCCTGATACATTTTCGCAATTTGTTGCTTCAATAACCTATTCTCCTCCAAAGATGCGAACTCTCGTGGAACTAACTGATCTCGACCTTCTTCATTATCAAATTCTGTTCCATCTTTTCGAGTCATCTTCTTTTTTCCTTTATACCTTGTGTTGTATGGGTGAGAGGCCAGCTTAACCACAACCAACCACCTTACTCTCTCTCTCTTTGAAACTGAAACAAATATGTTAGGATTTAGAGCTTTTTTTTTAAAAAAAAAATATATTCATAACTAACTCAAATGTCATGCACCTAAGTAATTTCCTTCCTGAAATGGACTTAGGAAAACCCTCTTGTTTCATCCCGGCTTTGGTGAATTAATTTTTACCCTGATTATTTAACGCCAACTTCTTAAAATTATTACTTGAAACTTGAAAAAATATTTGATTGCACCCGCCGAGGGTTGCCTACGTATCATGTTTTACATGAATCAGATCATTATGTAGTTCATGAATATGGTAAATATATATATATATTCAGAAATAAGGAGAATAAAAACTTGAAACAAATGCGAAATTTTCCATACATTTCCAACTGTTCTTAAAACAAAGCTTTAATGAAAGGAAACTAAAATTATCTAAAACTAGAACAGACTCAGAATACTGGAGAAATACTAAAAAACTATAAAGAAACTAACTCTAAGAAAACAAGGACTTTAATAATTATCATCAAGATGCCTTCCAAAGATGTCTTGCAACTTAATCGTCCCTCAGACTTGAGTAGATCCTGGATAATGCTTTTGGCAGATATGGAGCGAGAGCACATGCCTGACGGCCCAGATTTTCATCACCTTGGTGAAGATACTTAGCATAAATATTAATCAAGGTTTCAAGGAGCTGAAGTACTTCTCCCCTGGCCTCGATCATACTTTCATGGCAGTTTTGCACCCAATGTTGCATAGTGCGGACGGTATGCTTTAGGTCTTCTTCTCGTTCATGAAGGTCATCGATCTGATAGTGAAGCGCCTGTCGTTCAGTCATCCACTAATTTTTCTTAGCTTCAACTTCCTTCTGAGAATTCGTGAAGCGTCTCGCTATTTATCTTTCCCGTTCCATGGAATCTTTTAGCTGAGCTCGAAGCTTCGATTGTGTACTTGTCAGCAAGGCCTTCTCTTTTTCAAAATCACTCGATTGCTTCTCCATAGCACCGGTGACAATATCCAGGTCTTCTTGTAGGGCATGCATGGCAACACGGTTCTCTCTCTCAATCTCCTTATGAACCGACCTAATTCTGGCCTCAAATTTTGCCTCATGGTGAACCAATTCTTCTCTAGCCCTTTCCAAATCATTATTTAAGATGTGCAGAGTAGACTGATAGTTCTCTTCTACCTCTCGTCGAGCCTGCTTAATTCTGACTTCGATCTCCGCTTCTCGATCCACTGGCTCTCTGGCTGACCTTTCTGGCATAGCTTTAGGAGGAGGATGGTCATGAAACCATGGCAGATACCAATAGTCTACCTCGCCCTTATCGCGGTCTTCCACCATGTGATCGAAACCCGAAAGTACATATCCTCCCAGATCTTAAGTGTCTCAGTCTTCCTTAGAGAGATGTCAGGGAGGAATTCGTACATGAACTCTTTCATATCCTCGACTGGCGGTATATACTGACGTCGACCGAATTGTCGCATGACTCTTAGTGACACATAGGGCTGAACACCTCGGAGACCCATTAAGACGATGAAGGGTCGAAAAGTAGACATATATATCACCTCTTTTGAGGGGAACCAATGATAATTCCACACTATCTTGTCCGCCGTCAACCCCTCCAAGTACTCCTTCCAAGCTCTTATTTCTTCGAAAAAGTTTTGGTCCTCCATCCTCTTCTCATGGCCCTTGATATAATCATTCCACTCGACTCTAAAATCCACAACAAATGGATGGTAACGAATATGCTCGAGCATCCATAACTGCAATAGAATGTTACATCCTTCAAAATAGTTCGCTCCATTTTTGCACATCGTCAGGGCCCGATAAATGTCTGCCAAAATCATGGGCGCGAGGGTGACCTTAGGATTCTTCTCAAAAACGGTAATAAACGCAGCCAGATTGGTGCTAAGTTTTCCTCCTCTCTTTGGAAATACCATGATTCCCAAAAAAGTCACTATGAATGCTTCAGAACTGTACTTTTTCCAGGTTTGGTAGCATCCCCCGTTGTTAAGTTCTGATTTAAACAACTCGAATCCCCTTTCCTGACCATATCTTTCGTATAAAAATTCTAGACGAACCCATCCATTTTCTAGGCATCCTCCTATGTTCTTCTTTTTTATGCGCAATAGCTCGAAAAATCTTTCGGAAGTGACATGCTTCGGTATCATGGGTTCTCCTCGGTGAAGGTTCTTTTTCTTTCCAATAAATGCTCCTATTTCCTCCAGTATGGGAGTAAGCTCAAAGTCGGAGAATCAGAATATGTTGTTTGAAGGATCCCAAAACGGTACCAAAGATTCTATCACGTCTCTTTGTGGTTCAATATTCAACAGACTCCTTAAAAATCCCAAGTGTTTATATACTTCTGCCTATCCATAGTCAGTCATATTGTTATACCATGTCCGCAATAACTTTGGAACTTTATCTAACACCATGAAATGGGGTACTTCATCATCCCTCGACCTCTTGTCACTCCTTCCGACCGAGTTCATATTGCCCTATAGGATAAAGATGGCAAATAAGAATTCTATTCTAACCATCCTAAAGCAGGATAAAGAATAATTTTTGAAAGAAGTTGACGGAATGACACGGAATAAGATTTCAAACTGAGCATGAGAAAATAATAACTGACAAAACAGCAAGTATCCAAGTCTTCTAAAACATCCTAGAGTAGAGACAATAATTTGATGACGTTTGAACCAGACATATCAGAAATAATTAAATTATTAAAACAAAATAGTGGACCAAATTATTTAACAAAATTTGAATTGTGTTTAACAAAAATGGGCTCTATGATATTCCTAAGAAAGATTTTAAAACCAAAGAAAATGGGCATAACGAGACCACGACATTAAAACGACTTAATCTTTACAAAAAAAAAAAGTTCTATGTAAAATCTTATATATTTTCTAAAATAAATCCTTAAAAATTTTTATTTAACCCCTTTTTCAGATCAATTAATTCACTTAAAAGCTGGTCAACATTCGATATGGCCTTTCCTATAATGCAACAAGTAGCACATAAAATGTACATGATGGTCTCAAAAGGTGACACCTGACCTAGACGGACCCGACCCCAGGGTCGAGCCCCACTAAGTCAAAAATACACGTGATACAAATAGAACGCAGTCTATTAGGGATAGCCATGTCTAAGTTCCAGTTATGTTAGGTTTAACCTGGTGGAGTTAGGTATCTAGACTGTCAATGAAACGAGCGGACAACTTGAGTCGGCAAGGGACAGCTTTACCGGTAGCAGGACTTTCCGGCCTCACTGTTGGTCCCTTTCCGTCCTAAATCATGGGTGACTACAGAATCCTTCCCAGGAGCGTTGCCGTATCTCTGGAATCTCAAACTCGAGAGCGTATACCACATCTCCGAATATACAGTATCTCAGAAGACTCAAATGGGTGTGCGAGAGAAGACAGTTTATATTGCAATTCAAATAATATCAAAGCGATAAACATGTAGGCAAAGAACACATTTAGGCTAAAAAGATACAATATCAAAATTAAATAAAGCCAATTAAGTCAATATAAAAGCTCGAATTCTAGTGGTTTCCCCAGCAGAGTCGCCATCTATCACACCCCTATTTTTCACACATCCGACCCCGCTAGGGAGTTGGTTTTTAGAGAAAATGGGTTTTTCCAATTAAAGTGATGTTCTGGAAAGGGATTATTTTATTTACGGAGTCGCCACTTGAAATTGAGTTTGGGTGTTCCAAGTCACCTTATTGAATCCCTATTCAGAAGGAAATGACTCTTTATTTTCTTTGGTCTGCGAACTAGAAATCCGGATAAGGAATTTTGTTGATCGAGGGGAAGGTGTTAGGCACCCCTCGAGTCCCGTGGTTCTAGCACGGTTGCTTTAATGACTTATGTCTGGCTTAAATTAATCTCTTGGATATATAATATTTGTTAGCCTAAAAGCCACTTACATCCTACTTTGAATTTATTTTAAATTATTTAAAACTGCATTGATGTGGGGCTTACCGATAGTAGTACTTTTCGGCCTTACCACGAGTTTTGGATAAATCCGTAACCCATCTCGCTCCCTTAAAAAATTATATTTCCTCTCTTTTAGAGTTTGAAATAAATTCGCAGCTCATCCCGCTCATCTCATGTTAGTTAATTTATTAGGCCTTTAATAACAAATTAGGCGTGGTGATGTTTTTAGAACGGAAGAATTAATTCGACAACTATTACGACACCTCAAAATAACACGATAACATTTCAAAATTTTATAAATTATTTATTCAGAAAAGAACATACAACAAATAACATGCATATTTTATAACATCAACATGAAAGAATATTCTATCAACTAAAGAACCAAGTAACTCATTCAAATTTTACAATCGTGTCAAATAACCTCACATATATTTCGGGAACGACATTACTTACCTGTCACGTATACCTCCCCTAATAAATGACACCCAAAAATAACAATTAATCAAAGAAAATAAATATAGTGAACCATACTTCCCGTAATCATCAACATGGATAAATTGAAACCATAATAAATAAATAAGTAAACTAAGTTTAAAGAAAGCAAGAATGATGATAACCTCAAAAATTATACGATTTTCATAACTCCAAACACGAGTGAATCAATGCATGAGAATAATATAGACTAAACAATTCTAACATATAAGCACATATATACTATCATATTATATATGCATGTAAGAGATGAAGAATGGACTTCACATAAATAATCATCTTCGTATATTAAATAATTCACGAGATTATTTAAATACTTCATTCATACTTTGATTCAAAATAAAATTTATAACAAATAATACAGGATTGGAATAGAACCTGTGTGACAAATT
>NW_025864643.1:0-2282 GCF_002878395.1 Capsicum annuum
GATGAAAGTGATTTCTTTATGATAATGAGGCACTATCCAACTTAAAATCATCAAATGTTGTGATAGAATGAATAACAATTATTTATTATAATCGAAGATTTGGAATTTGAATTCTAGTCTTGACAGGAGCATCGAGAATAGAAAAATCTCGACAGAGAATGTTCCTTCCTTTTGATAGATTTAACGCAAGACAAGAATCCAACTAATTGAAGCATCAAATTGTGACTCGTAGAATAAAAAAAAAAGAATTTACCTAACTCCAAACTTTGAATTTAGATTGAACAATTTGAAATTTTTTATTGTCCTCGACTTAAAAGCTTCTCAAGATTAGGTAGCTTTGATTGGATTTGTGAAAGGATCAAAGTGGATTGAGTTAATAAATAAGTAAGTTCAAAGTAATTTGAAATAAAATGAGCTACAAAAGGGTCATATTTCAACCCGCTTAATTCTTATAAAATTTTAGTTTTTTTTTTTTATTTGATAATGTTTTTTTTCATTATGGTTATATAAAATTATATCAAATAAAAAAAAGGATTTTTCTAAAAATATTTTAACAAGATCTTTACAAGTCAATTTGATTTATATATCAATCCAACTTATAGATGAGTGAAAGTAAATTGAACTATAATTAGCTGAACTAATAAACGGACAAATCATTTAATCCACACAAACTTAAAAGATTTTAACGGATCATATTTTCATAAATTAATTTTAACATTGACCAAGATATTTGTTTGATTGGTTATTTCAATTACTATAACATGTGATTAGATTGCATCCCTCTTAGCCACTAATAAAAAGAAAAAAATGTTGGGTTCAATAGGTGTGAATGAAAAATGGAGGGATACAATCTTTGAAGAAAAGATATACTGTTTTGGAAAAGGTGTGGCTGTTCAGATAATTGTGTCTGTTCAGCAACAGACACAATATTTCGAATGAACAAACATGACTCTTTCAAAGGATACACCTTTTCGGATGAACCTGCATTTATCCATAGGTTTAGGCATGAAAAATTTTCTGAAATAAAAACTTTTCTTGTCTTCAAAACATTCTTTGTGATCAATCAAATCGTTGAGTGAGTTCGACGAATCCAATTATTTGAGGTACCACTATAGTTGGATTGAAAGTCATTTCATCCTGGGAGAAAGATTCCAAAACATCGGGTACAATGAGGAAAATTATTCCTTAAGGACACTTCGTGAAGTTGGGGGACTTGGCTTTATATTTCTGTTTCATCTTAATTTCTGAAAAAATAAAACACACTTCTTAGAAAGATCACTTTGATCATGTGTTGAGGGTGTTTTTGTACTTCATAGTGTTCTTGTTTTGAACTTGAACTAGTATTGAAGTTGTGCCTAAATACAGATTCTTATACCCGAAAACATCGAAGAATAACAATCTTAAGGAATAACCTTGAAAAAGAAAAAAAATATATTCTTTTTGGTGAAATTTTCTTTACTAAATTTTTTTTTTTTTTTCGAAATCCGTATAGCTTATTTTTGGAGATTAAAGCTTTTAAGCTTTCTACTCCGCTTGAACTTAACTAGTGATTTGAAGAAATAAAATCTTCATCACAAGTTAAAGATCATTCGGTTGACGATTGGAAGTCATATAAACTTCATCGTTAAACTAGAAACAAGAAGAAGACGACTGACAGTCAAATGCATGATGCTACGACTATGGCGGCAACTAGCATTGCCAAGACAAATCGAACAAATGCTCTGCCACCTATGACACCTGCAGAGAAGCCCAAAAAGTTTGCAGGCATTGACTTCAAAAGATGACAGCAAAAGTTATTCTTTTACCTCACCACTTTATGTCTTCAAAGGTTCACTAGTGAGGATGCTCCTGAGGTGCCCGAGGGAACCTCGGACAAAGAGCATTTCATAATTGAAAAGGCTTGGAAACACTCAGACTTCCTCTGCAGGAATGATATTTTGAGTGGTCTCAAAAACGACCTCTATAATATTTACAATGGAACTAAGACATCAAAGAAATTGTGGAGGGCACTAGAACGAAAATACAAGACAGAGGATGCGGGAATTAAGAAATTCTTTGTTGCAAGGTTCCTGGACTTTAAAATGATAGATAGCAAATCGGTTGTCTCTCAAGTGCAGGAATTGTAAGTAATCATCTATGATCTCCTAGCGGAAGGTATATCTTTAAAAAATACCTTTATTGAACAAATTGAAAATGTTCTTAGTACTCACATAAACTGTTTTGTAGGTTTGATTGTGAATGATGTATTTCAAGTAGCAGCGATAATTGAGAAGCTACCACCT
>NW_025864644.1:0-1894 GCF_002878395.1 Capsicum annuum
AATTCTTTATTATCGACAAAAGCAAGTGTCAGTGAGGTCCATTTCCTTAACCCGCTCTCTTTTATTTATCTTGGTATATTAAATTGGTTGTGATTATGTGTGTTGTGATTATGTTTTGTTGGACTTTGTTGATGTCGATTGTTATGATCATGATGTTTGGTGGGTCGATTTTTGGTGGTTTGAAGAATGAATTTGATCATGTTTTAATGGATTGATAAGGGGATTTAGGGAAGGAATGAAGAAATTGATAAAAAGTTGAACGTAGATTGATGTTGGTTTGTTGTCTTTTGTTCCATTTGGTACAAGTGAATGTGATAGATTTATGCCATAATGAAATTGATAGGCAGTATAGGTTCGGGTAGGCAAGAATTTAAGATTGATGTTTTGGTTGGATGTTTGAATATGTGTGTGAATGTTTCTTTCCAGTTTATCGTATTTAATTCAATTGTATAATTTGGCCAGGGAATGCCCCGAAGTATCTGTATATATTTATTCACCGGGAAATACCCCGAGGTATCATGTACCCATAGGACGTTCATGGTGAAGGCCCGAGGCGTCGGGTAGAGCATTAATTTAGGATTAGCGTAGGTTTACTTTCAGTCCCTTTTTATTTCGGGTTGTAATAATTGGACTGGACTTTACATTTCAGATTGTTTTGTTTTGTTTGATTATTTTGCGTGCTTTTTGTGCGGTTTATACATTTCTTAGTGCCAAAAAATAGTCGATACACTCTGTCAAGTGATCGTGGTTGAACCACGGGATCGATAGGTGCCTAATACCTTCCCCTCGGTCAACAGAATTCCTTAGCCGGAATCTCTGTTCGCAAACCAGTTTAAAAAGTCAAATGGTTTTTTGGAAAAGATTATCTAACGGTGACTTGGCACACCAGATTATGCCAAGTGGCGACTCTGAGTAAAAAATGTAAATAATCCTCTTCCGAAGCAAATTTTCATTTCTTGTCACTTAATAATTAAACCCCTTTCGAACATTAATTTATAACCATATTTTTTGGAGTACATAAACTGGGGTGTGACAGCTCTGGCGACTCTGCTGGGGATCTAGTGAGAATTCAAGCTTATTTTTGAGTCGTATCGGCTTTGTTTGGCATTACGAGTGTATAAACATTGTTTGTGATTATTGTTGATGTTATTTTCACTTTTGTGCGTTTTCGTGCTCTTTGTTTATAGTATTTATCCTATGTGTTACCGCTTTATATCTGTCATCATCAGTCCACCCCCCCGGCCTTCTTTCTGCAACAAGTCCGTAGTACACGTGTTGTACACAACCTCTAGTTGAGTCACCCTTATTTTAGAAGGGGAGCCATCGGTGTTATGGAGTATGTGGAAAGCAAAGCAGCCACTATCGACCATACGCTCCCCCGAACAGCCTTGTTAGTGAACCACAACGTAGGTCAGCCTTTAGGTCATGCTTATGTGCATCATACGGAGACTTAGCGGGACCCACATGGCCCTTTGTAAGAGACTCCCCTCTAAAGCATCCCTACGTGCTAACTGTTGCATTTTTAAGGGTAACGTGGTCATTTGACGGACTGATTTTTCAAAAAAAAAAAATTAAAAAAAAAAATTGTTAGGAGTAAGGTGCGTAGGCAAAAGCGAAAAAGGAAAAAAAATAGAAAAAGTGAGTCAAAAAGAATGAAAAAAGAGGAATGTCGTAGTTTATTTTAGAATTCTTTATGGCTTTGGTTCTTCACAATCCAAAAACTCAAAAAGATTTTTTTTACGTTTTGCATTTGTCTTCTCAAAGTACCATAAATTCAAAAAAAAAAAAGGTTTGTTTGCCTTTTCTACTTATTTGTCAAAAACAAAAATACCAAAAAGATTTTTTTCTTCATAATTGGTGGTGTCAGTCTTAGTTAAAGTGTCTAGCGGAAAAT
>NW_025864645.1:0-1303 GCF_002878395.1 Capsicum annuum
CCTGTTGATTGTACGTATGTCGAAGCATCGACTTCATTAAGTCAGGTTTTTCTTCCAGTTTCTCTCCATAAATAGCATCGGAAGACGAAGTATATGCTTCTTCATCTTCATCATCGCTTTCGGAAGTAGTAGCAAGAGTCATCGACGATGAGCCCTCCCCTCTCCTGCTTCTCTTTCTGGCTATTCATTATGTGTTTCTTAAGCAAACGCTGCTCTATGTCTTCTCTTTTAGTTTCTTTTTCGGAGCCGCTACTTGTTCTGTTTCAGTTCGGAGCTGGAGAACTTCTTGGACGCGTTTCGTAAACGGCTGTAACTTTTCATGCGAAGGACGATGAAAGTGGCCTCCTTCATCCGCCGCCGCTGCGTCCTCCCCTTTCCATCGCTAAATTTTACGATTTGGATAATGGAGGTTTAGTTCTTTCTTTGGGGTTTTAGGTCCCTGCTGGAACTCCACATCAACAAAAATGGACCAAAACCTGTTTTAGATTAGTAATTTTTATTTCTCATGTTTTCAGCTTTTTTCAATTTATAAAAAAAAAAGAAAAAGAAAAATGATCAAATTTAAGTCTCTAGTTTAGAAAATTCGTTAAAAAATTCTACTCCCTCCGTTCCAAATTATGCGTCGTTATTTGACCGGATACGATATTTAAAAAATAAGTATTGACTGTGTTAAAGTTACAAAATTACTCTTTTAAAAAAAATAATAGTATTTAAAATTAAGTGGGACCAATTTTAATTGAAAAAACAAATAAAAAAAGAGTAATAGTATTTAAAATCAAGTTGGACCACTAAGGATAAAATGGTAATTGTGTTTTTAAAAACTTACCAAATAAGGAAAGACGACATTCTTTTTTTGGACGGGCCAAAAAGAAAATAGCGACACATAATTTGAGACGGAGGGATTATTATATTTTGAGGTCAAATTTACGCTTTTTGTCATACTATAGGGTCAGATCTATCCAATGCTTTGGAAAATTGGCTAAATATACCCTTAATCATACTTTGAGGTCAAATTTATCTTCGATATCATACTTTAGGAACAAACCTACACTCGTTGTTAAGAAACTTTTTACATGTACCTTCCTTTAATAGAAAGGATCAAATCAACGTTTTATATGCTCAATTTTAAAAAATAAAAACATTCTAATCTAACTTGTCCAATTCAACTCGAGCCACAAAAAAGAAACAAAATAAATACAACTCTCTCTCAATTCTGTTGGTCGAATTCTTTCAATGAGCAAATATACTTCTCTTTCAACGTGTAGCACTGGTAGGTTATTTATAAATGAACCAAAAGTAATCT
>NW_025864646.1:0-1112 GCF_002878395.1 Capsicum annuum
GCTTCCAACCCATTTCACGTGTCCTAAACTATTTTTCGAGCCTTTGGCTCGAGTCTTGCTCCACCCGTATTAAATACAACTTCGGCTTCGAGGCCGAAATAAATGAATAAATAAATGACTAAATGAATAAATAAAAAGAAGACAATAATAAAAATTGACTTTTCAAATCTTTTAGTGACTTCATCAATGGGTTTTGACCCATTTTCCTTCTTTTTCTATCTTCTAGCACCCGCACGCCATGTAGTGGACCTTGGGTTTAAACTTCAAACTTGACTTGAAGGGGTGAGCCTCATTTACCCATTACGAAATGCAGGAGGAGAAGAGTCCATTTGGACTCGAGATATTTTTTTGCATGCAAAGAAAAGATAAAGAAATTAATATATGTTCAAGGCATAAAAGTGATATCTTTCAAAGTAAAAGAAACTATCAAGAATCAATTTTTGAATGACAAGAATAAGCACACTTGCACAAGAATGAGAGTCAACAAATAAAAAATGCAAAGCAAAAGTTTCACAATCATACTATGCATGAGTCAAAAATATCCAAATAATTTTATTTAGCCGCAAAAGTTCAAACTTTCTTATCATTTTGAAAAAACAACATGCGAACAAAAAAAAATAAACATCTTGGATGAAAAATAAAGCTAGCAATTCATATCTTATATGAGGGTTTTGAAATCCATTAAAATAATTAGTAAGCAAATGACAAATTCTTGACTTAACTAATTACTATTTTTATTAAGGCGCAACAAATAATAATAATCATTCTTCAAACATAAAATAAACAACTTTACATGCTAAAAAAAACATATCTACCAACAATAAGTTTAAACAAGACATAGGTATTGTTTTTCAAGTAAATATCTAAACTTTATCCAAAATAATCAAAAAATAAAGTAAAAAAAAAAAAGAGAAACAATCAATATTATCTATTCTTTTCAAAATAAAGGAAATAATTTTACATGCTAAAAACAAATATATCTACCAACAATAAGTTTAAACAAGACATGGGTATCGTTTTTCAAGTAAAGATCTAAACTTTATTCAAATAATCAAAGAATAAGGTGAAAGGCAAAACATTCAACATTAACTATTCTTCTAAACATAAAGAAA
>NW_025864647.1:0-2759 GCF_002878395.1 Capsicum annuum
CCCCCCCTCCCGGGGTTTCCCAGATATAAACCATTAGTTTTAAATTTGCAGGATACTCTATGAGGAGGTTTCCATGTAATAGTAATGGTGATAGTTTTGTATTTAATTGCATCAACATAAGCTTGAGTGAAGGAAGGTTTGTCCTTCTTCTAGTTAAAGACATTATTATTCCTATTTTTACAAATGGCCCATAGACAACCAGAGGAGGGGGCTGTTATAGCTCTTATCTTGCAGGGTCTTCCCCGAAAGTCCAATTTTGGGAAGTAAAGCTACTAATATCAGTAGGGTAAGAGTAGTTGTCTTTGAGTAGGAGTTCATTCCAGAATTTATGAGTAGAGGTACAACCAAATAAAATGTGGGATCTATCCTTCAAATAAAGGTTATGGATGATGCATTTGAGATGTATCCTAATACCCACTCTAGAGAGAATAGGAAGCCTATTGTGATGGAGTAACCAAATAAATCTTATTAGGTGAGGGAATTTTCCAAATCTAATGGAAATTATCCCTAGGAGGGTTGGTTCTAGAGTTTCTTTCAAAGCTAGATATTAGTAAGCAGTAGAACTGGTGAAGTTGCCCTTACCATCCATATTGAATTTCAATGCATACATGGAGACAATGCATAATAGAAAAATAAATAAAAATATACCTTCATCCATTATTGTTCAAGTGTTGTGAAGAATCACCTTTGTCAAAAACTTTAACAAGAAAAAAAGGTAAGAAAAGTCTTAAGAATCTTCTAGCCTATGCCTATCAAAGGTATGCTAGACTAATGGAGTCACAAGCATATTTATAGGTAGGCTAGGAACTTTTAGAAAAATAACTTTTACCCTAGGACTTTCATAGTTATTTCTTGTCATCAAAGGAATACCATATATTCATAACTTAGAGAAAAAGTAGTTGATTGATTTATTACTTTACTTGGGAGACAAGGTGAATTATTTTACCCAAAATATGTGGATCATTAATACATAATGTTATTAAATTATCTCACTTGACCCTTATATCAAAATCAGACAATCTTTTATGAGTAAAAATAAACTATATGGCCATAAACGCATATTCACTCAACTTAATAGCTATGCAAAAATCACTTTTATCATAATATATTAATACAAGAATCATGGTGGTCATGCTCTTAATCAAAAAGTTCCTTCCATGTATTATGATGTACAATATTTTTTAAATAAAGTATCCAACAACTTTATAAATGAGCTTAATATAAGACATTTAGAATCCATCTTTATTGTAATGACTCTCTCGGTCGTTTGTGAAATTTTCTCATCTTCTTTATTTTAACACTCCTTATATTTTTTAGACATGAATTATGAATCTCGGGGGAGGATATTACCAACCCTCGAGGTGTTTGGAAGTGATTTTATACGTCAATAAATTATTGAGCTTTAATAAAATTAAATCTGATCATGGTCAACCTTCAATTGAAACGACCTCAAATCAGTGTCGTAATATTTTCAATAGGTTTGGAATATATTTTTTGGTCAAATTATATATTTTACTTATTTTATGAAATTTTTGACAAATTCCAAGGAATTATAAAGAAAATTCTAATATTTTAGATAATTAGTTTAATTATTGAGTTAATGGGGTAAAAATCACAACCTTTCCCTATATCACATAACCCACATCCAAGTTAATTAAAAGTAGGGTTAACTCCTCTGTATAACAACAACAATTGAAATACAAGAGCATTTTTTGAGAAGCTTGGACTGTGCGGTTTGAGGCAATGACAATTTTAGTTTAGATTTTAGATTATTTTTATGGATGCTAGGATATAAATAATTCCCTCAAAGTTGGTTGTATAGTATTAGTGGTTTCTTTTCATATTAACTTAGGATGCAAGACAATTATGGGGAAATTATGGCCTAATGATTGGGCTTTAATGATGAAAGGATAATTTCTTATCATTAGGGCATAATGATATGGAGTAAAGAGAGTTCTAATGTCAAATAGTGTAGTACGCAACCTGTACACTAGGAAGCAATTGTTAAAACCATTTAACTTTCATAATGTTAGTGTTATTTTGCCATTACAGTAGGCATATTATTGGAATATTACTCTTAATAAGGCCAAAGCTCATTATGAGATAATGATTGAATTTGGAATGCTACAATTTCTAGTTTTATGCCTTGGATTTCCGCAAAGTCATCAACAGTTACAATTTCAAGAAAATTTAGGTATTCAATTAGGATTCGTAGATTAGAAATTCTTAATTTTGGGTGTCGAATAATGATTTGTTTTAGCTTAAATTTGACATGCTAGATCATATTCTTATGAAGATTATATATTTAAACAGATTTTGAACATTTTGAATTAGTATGGAATGGAAAGACACTTGTGGAATAGTGATATTTAGGTTCTTTGATTGAGGCAGGTTACAGTTTAATTGGAGTTTAGACTAGACTTAATTGTGTGTATGCTCCTAAATTGGATAATTGTTGATTGGAATTTGGACATGCTTGAAATTGTTGATGTTTGGATTATTGATGCGTGTATAAATGATTATTGAAAATTTACTTGATGAAATTGTCTTATGACTTTAAGTGTACTTTTAAACTTGGTACATCATGTTGGATGCTGTGAGGTAGTGTAAATTTGATGTTGATATTACTTGCTTATGATGGATCGAGTACCACACTGGTATGAATATGTATATATTGGATCGGGTACCACGCTGGTATGGATATATATATGTTGGATCGGAAACTATGCCGGTACGGATATATATATATATATATATAT
>NW_025864648.1:0-3149 GCF_002878395.1 Capsicum annuum
GTGATGCCTCGTCCATCATGATTAGATGTGGAGAGGTAAGGATTTTCCTCGAACTGGACGTCAGGGGGAGAAGGTTTTCGATAATAGTTTTTTCGAGTTGAAAAACGATCACTAGTCAGTTTAGAGAGAGAGTTCTTTGCCTGAGGACTAGAAGAGTCTTTTGAGCTAGAAGGCTCTTGAGAGATTTTAAACTTGGTGAGTTTAGAGTTAATCTTTTCCAGAATTTGTTCGGATAGTTTGAAATCTTCATTGAGATTTGGAAACTTATCCTTATGAAACTCTGGGAGCTTAAAGATAGGATTCGAAAGAGGTTTAGAGCTTGGAGTGCTCTTGACCGGTAGGGGCGCAGAGAGAGGGGAACTCTTGGTTTCTTCAATCTGTTGGGAAATTGTGTGAAGAACCTGATTTGTATAATTGTTCTGCTCAATTATTCTATCAAGATCTTTACATTGAGGCGTCATTGTGCCTCGTTCGGACTTGGTCTTAAAAGGTGAAGCCTTAATGACTTCATTGGAGTAGGAAATATTAAGTCCTTCTAGGGGAGGTGTTGTGGATTCTACCACCGTGTTTCTCTGAGTGTACCATTTGGTAACGATGACGTTCAGAGATTCAGTTTGGTTCTCTATCCTTCCAGTTTTCTCGAACCAGAAGAAGAACTCCATGTCACACCGGAGTCTTTTCATGTCGGCTATCCATAGCCTACCAAACTCCTTTTGCTCTTCGGGAGAATATGTACTTCCATACCACCTCCTTTTGAGAGTATCTTTTGGATGATTCCAGCGTATCTTTAAGGCCGCTAGATCTGGGATGTATTCATCCTTATCTGATCGGATGACAAATAAACTAGGGTCGGTTCGGACCTTATGAGGAGGAGCCATTTCGGAAGCCGAAGGGCTTCCTGGTTCATAAAGGTTTTCTGGTTCGTTAACCTTCGTGTGTTGGTAATAAACCTTTGGGACTGAACCAGAGTAGTCAACCCCTCTGATTGTTCCCTTGTCATGATTGCGTACTTCTTGCTCCTCCAGGGGTTTGGAAGAAGAGGCACAAGTGGAAACTGATCTGCGGGAGGAGGAAGAGAGTCGAGATGGATCGAGCCCTAGGAATTTTAGGTCGATAGATCCATCGGGATGCTGAACGATTCGTTCAATTTGAGATCGTTCGGAGAAGGTCCGCATGGGACGGGTAATGGCCTCAAAGTGCCAGTCATTTTGCTGGAGGATATCCTCCCAGACGAGAGCCTTTGGGACAAAGACGGTGCTACGATCTCTGTTAGCTTCCATAAGAGTGGTCACCCCCTTAGGGCTGGTGAACCTAGCTTTAGGAGCTAAGGTGGTACCCATAAGACGATAATACACACGGTAGATTATCGCTATTTCTCGTGTGTTATCCTTACTATTCATGTTTTTTGTTTTAACATTTAATGTCAAAACATCCATGATGTTAGGATCATTTATATCGACCGAGAAATTTGGGTAACAGTTAAAGTAAACCGGGCCATCGGCGAGGTTACTTTGAATTACGCCTAAGAGTGAGTCGTCGAAATTTAACAGACGAGCATCTCTTAGGATAGCGCAGACAGGAATATCTAAACCCTGTCGGAAAAGAGGTTTAATTGCTACTTGCACTAAACCAACATGAAGATAATTAAACTGATGTTTAAATCGGTCTATATCTAATTGATTGAACAGTTGAATAATTTCTAAGGAATTATTAATAGCAACAGTAGACTCAGAGGTCTTGATATTATGTTTTTTTAAAAAACTAAATTTTCCGATTTGATAAATCGTGTTGAAAGATTCTTCTGGAATACTCCAGTTTTGAAGATCATTTTCAATAATAGCAATCGGAGTTGCTTGAGAAGAAAGGTTAACAGTGTTTTTAATATGACTATTCATCATTTAAAACAAACTGTCTAGAGACTGATAGAGCAAATATATGATTATACAAGCAGGCATATTAAGATAAACAAGTATGCAATAGCAAAAACTAATTATGTTGATATATCTATGGCTTATGGGATCTTAACAAGTCTTAATGGCTTTATTCTAAAGACAACTAAGTGATTAAGCAGTGACGGGACCACCAACAAGGTCTAACACGCTTCTCCTAAGCTTAACGACCTATCTTTCAGGCTGACCAACGTCCTCACCGGAGATTAATCGGTTCCGATAAACACTTAAGCAGTAAATAGATACCCCATACTTGTATTAAAACCCCATTATAAGACAAGACATAGTGACATAATTAAAGTTTAAGATAGAGCATACTGTATTTAAATTAATATGTTCTTATATAAACATAGGTTTGCTCATGCTCTAGACAGATTATACGTTTAGCTGCTCATGCTGAACGTACAAATTCTCTAGTGATGTTGTTCTTTAGGTTCTTTAGACAGATTAGACAGATTATTCTTTAGGTTTGATTCTCTAGTGATGTTGTTCTTGTTGTTCTCTTGATTCTTTGTTGTAAGTTTGATCTTTTGTATCACTTGAGGTTCTCTTTTTGACTTGTATATTGGGTAGCCTGGAGTGGAATGTCTATCAAATCAGGTCTAAGATCGCCCTGAGAATCCTTTATTCCCTTGGATCTTCTTGTGTAATGAGTCCTTTAACTCTTATATCAACAAACACTGTAATCACCATCAATTACATGATCAGACCATAAACCCCTAATAGCAGCCATTTCACTCCATAGGTCAGACCTTTTTGGAATAACTTGGGGGCCATAAACATATGTGAATACCTCTTTGAAGTCATCGGAAAGACTTTCAAATCTGTATGAAATTGAAAAGATCCAGTATGGTTGTCCACACACTGCCAAAATCTTTTATCTAACATGATAATGATATACCCCCTCTACTACCACAAGCATTTGGTTCATCCCGAGAAACCCATCTGTTCGACCGTATCTGTCTGATCCATGGAATGCACCACTCTTCAATTTTAGTCTCCTGGAGGAAGAATATCCACCTTATATTTGCGCAAGAGAGATTCTTGGGGCTTCTTTTATTCTCATCATTTAAACCATGTACATTCCAGCTTAACATTTTTACTTTTATTTGGATTTTGCTTTGCAGGGGATAAAACACAAGAATAGACCCAAATTGGGGTGACTTTCAAATTTTAGCCCCAAATAAAAAAGCTTCTTAA
>NW_025864649.1:0-1849 GCF_002878395.1 Capsicum annuum
AAATGATATTATCTATTGTCTATATCAGTAAATAAGTTGTGATTGTCATTAATAGAGTATTACATATTTTATACTTTATATAAATAAATATAATCTTTAAAATTTGAGCTTATTTTTATTCGAGAAAAACATTTGTACCCCCATACTATGATCAAATTTGCTACGACACACGTTAATCTTATGGGGGTCCTATTACCTCTTAAACTCAAATTTAGCGTATTTTTGTCATTTTTTTTTGCTAGTGTGACATCTTTATTACATAAAATGGAGCCCACATCAAAGGTGTCATGTCATCTAATATAATTGTAAAAAGGTATCACGTTAGCTAAAAGTATTGATTAAAATATGCTAAAATTTAGTTAAAGGGGTAATAGGACCCCCGTGAAGTTGACGTGTATCGTAGCAAATTTGATCATAGTTCGAGGGTACAGATGTTTTTCTCGAATAAAAATAAGGTCAAATTTTAAAGATTATATTTATTTATATAAATTATAAAATATGTAATACTCTATTAATGACAATCACAACTTATTAACTGATATAGACAATAGATAGTATCGTTTCCTATCACTTGATCCTTATACTAAAAATAGATGTTTTAATTTATTTGCTCAATTTGTGAAATCAAAAGAATTGTATTATTTTTTTTTTCTACCCTTTAATGTTAAATAACTATATAAAGTAACAGTATAGACAAATTTAAAGTTTCAAATTATCATTTAAGGTTAATTTAGCAAAATATACCTCTACGTAAATTTTTCTTAAGGATTGTGTTATATCAATAAAAAGTTAAGTAATACGAAAGGAATTTAGTAAGAGAGTGATAAAACACGAAAATATATGCACATGGATGTACATACATATGTATATATACACACACTTAGGGGTGAGTTGTTTGGAAACAAGTTATTCCGGAATTAGTTATTACAAAATAAGTTGGACTAACATGTATGTATGATAACTTATCTCATCACTGTTGTATAAATGATGCGACAAATAATTTTGAGACTACCTAATACATCTAATTAAACGCATGATAAATAATCATGAACTTTATCTCTGAATTATTATAATTATACCTCACACCAAACGACTCTGTAATACATATAATACTAAAATAATGATTTTAAAAAATAACATTGAATTTTATAATAAATTTATAAAAAAGTATCAATTTCTTATAAAGTTAATAAATTTAAATAAAATGCTACAAATATCTATGTTAAAAAAATATTCATTATATATAATATAAAAAGATATTACATAAATATAAGATTAAAATTACAAAAATAAAATGAAGATTACATGAAATAAAGGAGAATATGATTATTGTTTAATATTAAGAGGAGAATTTAACTTTTTAAATAGAAGTTAGGGTGAAAATACCCATATAAAAATCGATAATATCTAAAATCGAACATCCTTATTTATTCCAACCAAATATTAGTTTCCACCAAACGAGGCCCTTGGCGTGCAAATTAAAACACATGGAGCGGAAGTACTAGGGAGGAAGCGCTAGAGTCTTCCCGCCACCAAACGCCGACCGCCTCGGTCCATCTGAATGTGAAGGTATTTTCTATTGCCCCTTTATTATTGCTTGAATGAAAGATTCACCATTCTTTTGCACCATACTTAGGGTTATGAAATTCCAACTTTTCTTTGTCTTGAACTATATATACTCACAATTTGGGCACCTTTGCTTCATGTTCTTCAATTCACCATATTAGGCAACTTTTCCTTTTAAATTCAATTCAACTATTTCATTTTTTTTTTCGTCACTAAATAGGGTAAAGAAAATTTCATTATTTACATTTGTGTTGGTTGGAGTAATGAACATCCCTCGATTATT
>NW_025864650.1:0-1280 GCF_002878395.1 Capsicum annuum
TTCCATTCAAAGTCCACATGCAATATATCTTGCGGGTGAATGCTTGGAATTTCCTTTTCTAACCTAAGTCTATTAGAAACTTTTGTCTCGACTTCTTAGCTTTTGTCAAGCTGGTGCTTTTGTCATTCAGATTTTTGTTGGTCGCCTGAGGGTAAACTCTTTTGTCTTATAAGAAATTTTGTTGTTTGGATTTCTTTAATTCTTTAGGCATAACATTTATCATTATTTTCAGGATTGATTTCGCAATCACACTGGTGACTCTGAAGTTGAACGTGCTCTTAGACGAGGAGAAGACCCCGGGTTAGCACTATTCTGTTTTCCACTTTGTTTCTGGAGTTGAAAGTGCTAGATCCTACATTTGAAGATTTGTTGAGACCATGTGTATTCTCTTCCAGTTGCATAAAGGTTATAGTTTTATTTGCGAGACCAACCTGCTAATCTATACGGTCACCGTTTAAAGCCTAATCTATACGTAAAACTTAACAGCCACCGTTAAGTAAACAACCTTATATTAGTAAACAACCTTATAACCTTAACGGCCACCGTTTAATCTTATAACCTTATATTATTAAACAACCTTATAACCTTAACGACCACCGTTTAACCTTATAACTAGCGTTAAGTAAACAACCTTATATTAGTAAACAACCTTATATTAGGAAACATTCTTATAACCTTAACGGCCACCGTTTAACCTTATAACCTTATATTAGTACACAACCTTATAACCTTAACAACCATCGTTTAACCTAATAACCTTATAACCTTAACGGCCAACGTTTAACCTTATAACGACCGTTAAGTAAACAAACTTATATTATTAAACAACCGTATAACCTTAACGACCATCGTTTAACCTTATAACCTTATATTAGTAAACAACCGTATAACCTTAACGGCCACCGTTTAACCTTATAACCTTATAACCTTAGAGGCCACCGTTTAACCTTATCACCACCGTTAAGTAAACAACCTTATAACCTTAACGGCCTCCGCTTAACCTTATAACCTTATATTAGTAAACAACCTTATAACCTTAACGGCCAACGTTTAACCTTATAACCAACGTTAAGTAAACAACCATATATTAGTAAAGAACCTTATAACCTTAATGACCACTATTTAACCTTATAATCTTATATTAATAAACAACTTTATAACCTTAACGGCCACAGTTTAACCTTATAACCTTATATTAGTAAACAACCTTATAACCTTAACGGCCACCGTTTAACCTTATAACCTTAACGGCCACCGTTTAACCTTATAACCACCGTTAA
>NW_025864651.1:0-1696 GCF_002878395.1 Capsicum annuum
TATAAGTTGAATGGAATGAATATGGTATTTAAGGGAAATACCATATTCATTCCATTCAACTTATAATTCTCATATGGGCATTGATAGCTCTTTCTACAATGTCTATAGTAGCTTAAATCCTTTCACTGCGATCAAGCCTAACTCCAAGTCACAAAAATACAACATGTCATACCATGATACTAGTCTAAACAATATGATTCAATCTTTCATCTCTTTTTAAAGTTCACACCCTAAGCATACCATGTCTTCCCACATTAATGATTAACTCTGAACTCTTACTATAGATTCATTAGCGCATATTGCGTCCCTGCACTAAAATCTCAACATTTCATTCAAGCCTATCTTTGTAACCTCATATGAACTTCAAGGCAAACACCAATGAAGACACACTTCACATATTCTCTAAACCACTATTAATATAACTCCCACGCACTACCCCAAGAATATACACACACAAATTTTCACTAACCATCACATATATCAAAAACTTGGCCCCAGATCTTACTTCACACTTATGGTCTTATCTAAAACAAGCATACTATAAAGCGTGAGTACATGAGTCATGAGCTACATGACCTCAATTTGGAGTTCATAACTTATGGAATGGGACTCCGACTACTGAATGAACTGAAACTTCTCATTTTGGGACTTGAAGAGTACATGATTCTCTATCATAAGCATGAACATGAATTTTGATCATTGGACTGAAACGTAAGGCATGAGTACATATTGGGATAACTGGAAAAAAATACTGAGATAAGAATGGGTTGAGTCTCACCCTCACTTTCTGACGTTCTATATCATCATGACATCACGACTAGAATCTGAAAGCCCGACTTGGTTATTCACTCTATCATCTCCCCCTTAGCTTCAAGCCATCATATTAAGTTTGGGAGACCCCTTACTAGACTCCAAACTGAAGTACACTCATTGCACTCTGGGGTCTGGAAAACTACTATACACGCATATCATGGCACTTATCCCAAATGACTACACCTGAAAGTGGAAAACTCACTGTTAATACTACCTTCTGAGATACACTTTATCATTATATAGACCCAGCAGTCATCATATAATACTTGCACACTTACTAACTTCGGGTCTTCATGAGTATCCCCATAGTCGGAGTGCACACCCTCTAGTGCACTAACTCTTATTTCTATTAGTTCAACCTTCAAAAACTCAAACTTAGAATCTAGCAGTCAACATGGATATCACCAAGCCTTCAATGATTCATACTACTTCTGACATAGCCTACCAATATCGCGACTCCAAACTTACATCTCTCTACTATGAGAATCAGGATCATATAAAAAGGCTCAACACTATCAATCAAAACTCCTTAACTTGGCTATTTAGAACACCATATACCATCTAACCAGTCTTTCTCCACCTAGCAAATCAACGGTACCACTCGTCACACAAAACGTGTAATAGTCTTAGAAAATACCGCAACCTCAGATCACCTTGGGCATTCTTCTACATTATATATGCAACATCATACTTCACTACGAATCAAATAAACTTAGGCTCTTGCATATACCATTCAAGCCTATTAGATTACTTCCATAAAACTAGTATCATTAACCAAGAAATCATCACATCCACCTTCATGGACATCAATTGTTCAAACTTAATGTCTAGTGCTAAACATGATTTACAACCAAACCTTATACATAATTCTTACAAAACATAC
>NW_025864652.1:0-1045 GCF_002878395.1 Capsicum annuum
TTTTGTTTTTTTAATGTTGTTTGGTTGGTGACTTTGATATTTGAAAATGTTTGAGGATAAGGACTTTAAAGGGGATTTTTGTTTTGAATGTGGTTTGGTTTTTGACTTTGTCACTTGAAAATTGTTAAGATTAGGGACTTTAAAGGGGATTTTTTTATTTTGAATGTGGTTGGGTTGGTGACTTAGTTACTTGAAAATGGTTAAGTATAGAGACTTTAAAGAGAATTCTTTGTTTGAATGTGGTTTGGTCGGTGACTTAGCTACTTGTAAATGGTTAAGTGTAGGAACTTTAAATGAGATTTTTTATTTTGAATGTCGTTTTATTTTGATACTTAGTCATTTGAAAGTGGTTAAGTGTAGTGACTATAAAGGAAATTTTTTATTTAGAATGGGGTTTTGTTATGATACTTAGTCGCTTAAAAATAGTTAAGTTTATGGACTTTAAATGGGATTTTGTTTTTCGAATTTATTTTTCTTTTGATACTTAGACACTTGAAAATGGTTTAGTTTAGGTACTTCAAAGGTGATTTTTGTTTTGAATGTGGTTTGGTTTTGATACTTAGTGAATTGAAAATGGTTCAGTGTAGGGACCTTGTAGGGGATTCTTTGTTTTGAATGTGGTTTCGTTTTTATACTTAGTCTCTTGAAAATTGTTATGAGCGGAGAATTTAAACGGGATTTTTTGTTTGAAAGTGGTTTTATTGATGACTTAATTAGTTGAAAATGGTTAAGTGTAGGGACTTTAATGGGGATTTTTTTTTTTTGAATGTGGTTTGGTTGGCGACTTAATCTCTTGAAATTCGTTAAGTGTATGAACTTTAATGAGGATTTTTTGTTTTGAATTGGGTTTGGTTAGTGACTTAGTTAATTGAAAATGGTTAAGTGTAGGGACTTTACGGGGGATTTTTTTGTTTTAAATGTGGTTTTGTTTTGATACTTAGTCACTTAAAAATGGTTAAATGTAGGGACTTTAAAGGAGATTTTTTGTTTTTAATGTTCTTTGTTTGGTGACTTAGTCACTTAAAAATGGTTTAGGGACTTTAAA
>NW_025864653.1:0-1162 GCF_002878395.1 Capsicum annuum
CAAACCATGCAATTCTTTCAATAATTATCTTTAACATTTACAAACAATAAATATCCTTCTCTTTAATTCAAAACCAACATAAAGTTCATAAATGATAGTAAAACCCTTGGTTCATGTTTTAAGACATACAATTGAGTAACCCATAACTTGCAAATCAAGAAATAACACAACGAGAGAGGAAAATAAGTTATTATTGATCTCAATTAATATTTCAATACTAAAAACACATATATACCTATACACGAGTAAAAATTCAAGTTTAAGGGGAGGCCTCAAGATCAAAATATTCACAATGCATACTTCTTAATGTAATTTGAAACCCTTCATAAACATATGATTTCTCAACATTCAAAACCTTATTGATATAATTTCATCATACCCATGTAATTTAGGAAAATCCCAAGTACCTTAGATTACTTAGTCCAAAGAATAGAACCCAAATCTTGATTTGTTTTCTTGGAATCCTTGACTTAAGATCTTGGGTATTGATCTTTTGGGAGGTTTAGGGTTTTCTTGGAGTAGAAGAAGAAATAATATTGTTACAATGATCTTTGGTGATTCAAATCTTGTGTTTTGGATGCTTTTGGGATGAGATGAATCACCTAATTGCCCTCAATTGTGCGGATTCAGAAGCTGAAAAATAAGGGGTAAAATGGAGCATGCATCGCATGCTATGGAACGACAAAATGGAGCATGCGTTACATGCTCTATCGTACGCCCCCACAGGCGTGAAATAGAGCGTGCGCCACATGCTTATCGCACGCAGCTACTGGTTCTAACGAAAATAATCATAACTTTTTGCTCGGGTATTGGATTAAGACAAAATTGATATCGTCGGAAAGTTGACTCAATTATCTACATTTTTGTGGGTATTTAGCTTCAAAATTCTACGTGTATCAAAAGTTATACATGTTTAAAGTAGACCCTTGTAACATCAAAAACAAAGATTTAGCCGAATCAAAGGTTCTTAGCTCAACTTTTCTCTAAGTGATTCCTATGAAGATTTTTCACCTCGAAAGTACTACACACACTAGGATATAGATCATGATACTTATTCTCACTTAGAAATAATTTCTATTAGAGCTTACACATGTAGAAATAATTTCTTCAGTAACGTAGTTGGTTTCAACTAATTATACATGGGAAATATCGAATCTGATTT
>NW_025864654.1:0-2737 GCF_002878395.1 Capsicum annuum
TAAAAATTACGCATATATTTTATGATTTTACAAATAATTAAGATCATTTCGGACCAAATTAACATTTTCAAAACTACTTGTCATTCTTTTTTAAAATACAAATCAACCCTTACAAAACATTTCATCATTTCAAATCTCGAGGTCTGGCTCTTTCTCTCTCATTCTCACTCAACTATACATTACAGATAACAACTACTCAATAAATTTACTCAACCCTCCACAACAGATTGCTTTTCTTCTCATTTTTGACCACATAGGTGTTATTTTCGACATCATTCTTGCTTGTATAAGTCGTTTTCTTTGTCTTCGTAGGCAACAGAGTTTTACAAAAGGTCTATATTTGTTTTTTTTCTAAAAAAATAAGGGCTTTTAAGTTAATGATGAAAAATAAAACTTTTAGTTGTATTATCTTCGAGAATGAGTTTACAATTTTTAGTTTTGATGCTAAAATCGTAGGAAGAACTCGAGAAATCCCTAGTTTCCATCACAGTGTTCTATTGACTATCATGGTATAGTTGGATGGTGTTGGTGGTAGTGGTGATGGTGGTGGTGGTGGTGTTTGTGGTTGTCGTGGTGGCACCGGTGGTGGCATTAGTTGGTGGTGTTTGTGGTGGTGCCGAGATTTGTGGTGTTTGTTTGTTTGTTGGCATTGGTTGGTGGTGTTTGTGGTGGTGGCTGTTGGTGTATCGGTATTTGTGGTATTTGTAATGTATTTTTTAAAATCTATGCATACATCAACTGTAATGTAATTTTTGTTTTTCTTTGTCTGTAAGTAAAACATGTCTCCCAAAAGAAAAGAAAGTGAAAGTGGATCAACATCTGACCACTCAAAAAAAAAGGCTACAGTACAGAGGGATTCAGAGGAGCTTCCTGAACAATCTCAGTCAGGAAAAAGTGAAACTAAGGAGAGATGTGAAAACAACATTGAGGGAGGTGGACAAGGGTCCGTAGATGGTGATTAAGAAAATAAAAGTGAGAAAGAGGAGGAATTGGAGAGTCAAAAAGAGAAAAAGAATGATCATCAACATGGTGATTATGGATCACCAATGGGGCGTGAGTTAATATCAAAAATCCCAGCATGATCCTATCAAAACTTTTTGTATTGACAGGTTTAAAGTTGTGATGCCGATAAATGACCCAGAAGGAAAACAACTAATTGGTCAAATTGTACTTAAATGTCAGATGGGGAAAAAATTTAAACATTTTATGAAAATTATGAAGAACAAAAACATAGGCGGACTTTTTAAGAAGAGCTATTTTGGATGCTTTCTTGAGCTGCCTGAGGACCCCTCTGCCCGTATCTATTTCCCTATGATGATGGTATATGGTCTTCTCAAGCGCAGGATCAAGTACACAGGGGATGATAAAGATCCGGAGGAGGAGGGCAAAAAGAAGATGGATGAAATTTAGATCAACTACTGTGGCATGCCTTTTTGTTTTAGCTTGCAAGAGTTTGCCATAGTGATGGGCCTGAGATGCCATCGTCCAGAAAGACCACCACCTCGCAAAATATCCAAGGCAAGAAAATGCAAGGGAAAATAGATGGGTTGTTTGACATTGCTCGACGTGGCTACAAAGCATCGGATTTGTTGGCAAATCTCGAGGATAAAACTATACCAGAGCAATACAAGAAGCAATTGTTCTTAGTTTGGTTTACCCATTCGGTTATATTGGCAAGAGACGTCAACAAGGTCATAGAAGATGATTTGTTGGCGCTTGCTGAGGATTTTAATAAATTCAACAATTATCCTTGGGGATATGACAGCTTCTACTTAACTGTCCAATATTTACTAACAAAGCTATCCTCAGGGTCAACCACATTATACGGCTTTCCTTGGGATTTCATGGTAAAATTAATCACTAATTTTACTCATTTATTAATTTATATTGAATATAGTTATTATGATTTATTTATTTTTGCTTGCTTCCTGTTTACACTTTTTAGGCTTGGGTATTTGAAGCCATTCCTCCCCTCTGAAAGTAGTTAATGGATTACCCGGATAAGGTTTCTCATCCAAGGATGTTTAGCTGGTTGGCTGCAAAGAGCAACACCAATATTAGGGAAGCTGATCTCTTTAACCCTTCGGATGATGCAGTACGTCTTCTTTAAGTAAAATAATTCTACTCAAAGATAAGAAAGATATTGAACAGATGTTATATCTAATGCATGAGATGCTATATCTGATGCACTAGATGGGACATCTATTGCGACGGGGTATATCTTGTATCAGATTACCCATCTGTGGCTTTGGTTCTCGGAACCCGACTCCTAAAATACTAACCATCTACTATAAATTATGAAACAAATGTTTAATCTGATAATATATCGTTCATCTGTTGTGATGTACAGATCATCTATTGCATAACAGATTACCCATCTTGTGCAGCTATTGTAACAGATGATTGATATTTTGCATCAGATTATCCATGTGTTGCTCTGTTTCTCTGAACCAGACTCAAATGGATTTTAACCATATACTGCAAACTATGCAACAGATGGGTCTCTTTTTTTAAATATAGCCCAACTGTAAAAATTATTATATTATATGATTTAAATGCATCTGTCTTTTTTTTTCTTTTTATAGGTTGTGCATCCATGGATCGTGCCAACTGAGGAGGAGTCGGTGATGAATTCTTATATTACTCTAGGTCATGTTGATACTATTTTAGACCCAACGGTGGAGTTAATAAAGAAGGAATTGGCTGGAGCAACAGCCACAAGAAGAACAGTTAGTCA
>NW_025864655.1:0-1076 GCF_002878395.1 Capsicum annuum
AATTAAGAAAAATATATCAATTGTTTTGATGCAAATGAAAAATAGCAATTGCAAGATCTTGCTTGAGATTATTATGATTTATTTGTTAAAAATTTTAAAATTTTTAGAGATAACTTTTATCACTTTTCTAGATTTGGTATCTTTATGATTCTATTTTGGCTAAAATGTAATTGTTATAAATGGTATAACTAGAATGGTAATATTTTTTCTCTATATTTAGACTCCTTTCAATATTCGTATATAAGTAAATATTTTCAAATTAGTTTTATCTTCTTTTGCTTTTCACTTTGCAATGATTTATTATGAATTATTTGTTATGAACTATTCAACAAACTATAATTGATAGGAGATGGAGAATTACATTTCATTAGTCAATTTGATTTATTTATTGGTCAATGAAATATTTTTTTATACTATTACTCATTTGATAAATTTATAAATCTAAATTATTTTTTTAATCTATCTCTATTTAGTGATTACTTTTACTCAAATACTGTCCGCACATCGTGCGGATACTAATACTAGTTACAATGAAAATGATTATCATTTATTCAATTTTTTTAGTTTTTTCATTTGATATTTAGCATACGATAGCTTCTTGCCACTGACTTTTCAACCAAACGCTGTGACCATTTGTGTGACAATTAAATTCCACTTGTAGTATGTATAAAATGACTGAACGTCGTTATTGAGGTTAATTCTTCTTCCTTACAAGGGATGTAATAATTTGTAATAAGGATGTGGAAGAGTCTTAACTAAGTTTCAAAATCTACAATCAAGCGGGAGCGAATAAAAGGTAAGTTGATCTGATTTACAAACAAATTGGTAAATCAAATTGCCTTTCTTGATCCAACTATTTTTCAAGTATTGAATAATTTTTTTTTAGAAAAAATAATAAATAAACGAGCAATGGTATTTAGAAATAAATAAATTTTAAAAAATAAATAAGTGAACAAAGGTATTTGTATATGATAATGCAAATCTAAGCTACCGATTGACTAGAGATTTAGAAAAGAATTTTTAAAATATATCAACAAATTAATATATGTTTGACCATAAAATTTGATCAGATTATG
>NW_025864656.1:0-1982 GCF_002878395.1 Capsicum annuum
TTGTCGTCTTTTATTTACTTATCCATTTATTTTTTTATTAATTCATTTGGGCCTTGAAGCCAAACTTGTAAAATTAATACAGGTGGAGCGAGACTCGAGCCAATGGCTTGAAAATTAGATTAGGACAGGTGAAATGGGTCGAAAGCCCATTTAGACTAGGACAGGTCTCATTGATTTGGGCCGATGGCCTAAATCCCTTACTTCCTCCCTTTCCCTCTATTCTTTATGTTTGTTTTCCTTATGTGCTTGGGGAACCTAGTTAAATCCTTAGTTAAGTCGCTAAAAAACTAGTTTTGCATACACACCCAAATATTTTCAAAATCACTTTCTTTTCAAAAAATCAATCACTTTTCGACAAAATTAATCTTTTCGAAGTTAATCAAAATATGATTTTCAAACAGTCCAGATAACCGCAAGTTAGCGGACGTTTTAGGTGCCTAACACCTTCCTAAAACGTTAATAGGAACCGCTTACTCAGAATCTCTTAACTAAAACGATTTTCCTGTTTTAAATCGTTTGAGTATTTTATAAAGGTTTCTTAATTCCTTTTCAAATTAAGTGGCAACTCTCTTTCAATAAGTCGAAAATCTCCGTAAAATAGAAATGGTGACTCTGCTGGGGATTGATTAACTAGGTTCTAACCAAATGTTTGATTCCGTCTTTTGATTAACTGTTTATGTGTTTATATGTTTCGATTCTGTAAAGTTTAATTATCGGATCTCATGGCATATTCCTACATTATTTAAACTATTTTGGGGTTTCGTGGATGTTCCGGCCCTTATTGTTCAATTCTAATAATGTGTTGGAAATACGAACGACTTATTAGCACGTGAGTCGTCTGATGGCTATTCGTATTTTCAAACTCAAGTTGTCCTCTTGAGAACCGGTGTTCAAACCCACTCTAGACACCTAGGATAGAACGAAACCAAAACCCTATTTTAGGCATAAGCCTAGGACGACCCAACACCCGAGCAGGATATTGGGCCCATTAGAAAACTTACCCTGCGTCTATTGACTCCGAGTCAATTACAAACAAATTATATTTATGTGTTGAAGAAATATATGTTTGTTTAATCCAATCCATTATCCTTTGGGGGTCGGGAAAAGACTTTCTTTATTCACTTTTGTATGAGGATGCTTCAATAGTACACCGATTGACGAAGGAATTAAAACAAGTCAAGCAAGAAATTGATCGATTTGGACGATTGCAAGGTATCTATGGCACAGTTATACGACAATTTCTTGATCATTAACAGATATTGCCAATAATGAGGAGTGGACAAAGATAAGAAGGTGAAGGCTAATAGAAGAAGCATTCAGTAATTAGTATCCCCTGCGTGGGACATTATTCCCTTTCCCTAAGAATTGTATCCCTTTTGTGCAACTTTTGTAGACATTTATGTCATTTAGGTATACCTATGAAGGTTTTGGGGATAATATATTGGCTTTAAAAAGACTTATATTTTCTTCAAAATTCATTAGGCCTAAACCCTTGGCTCAAATGGGTCACCCAATTAGGATGCACGTTTATTACAATATGCTTGTGTAATATAACTGTTTATGTGCTATACGTGTTATGTTGATTTGGATCAAAGGCAAACTGATCCAATCCCATTTTCCATAGAACATCTCTAGGCAGAAATATACTCCACTATACAAAAGTCCGACCAAATGTACTTCAAGTCTCCCAAGTTTCTCAGAAAAGTCTGTAGTCATTCTTAAAACTTCCAAAATGATCGCTACCATTTTAAGAAAGTTGACTTTAGAATAAGAAAATGCCATTATAGTTTTGAACTACGTATGGCTTGATTTCTCCTCCGTGAGATACGTAGGCAGCCTTTCGGCCCAGTCCATATCTCCAAAAAGTTCTGTTGTCCTCCATTTTCTTGAAGGAAGAAGAAGAGTTGAACCTTCCCGAGAAATTCTACCTATCCATATCATTGAGCAAAATCCTGTTCATTGAAATCCTCGAGTCATCATTA
>NW_025864657.1:0-1135 GCF_002878395.1 Capsicum annuum
TTTTTACATCTCTCCTCAGCTTTACTTTTCTCTGACTGATATTGTTCAGGAAACTCCTTTGAATCCCTTTGTACTGTAGCTTTTTTTTTTTGAGTGGTCAGACGTTGATCCACTTTCACTTTTTTTTCTTTTGGGAGACATGTTTTACCTACAGACAAAGAAAAACAAAAATTACATTACAATTGATGTATGCTTAGATTTTAAAAAATACATTACAAACACCACGAATACCGACACACCAACAGCCTCCACCATAAACACCACCAACCATTGCCAACAAATAAACAAACACCACGAATAACGATACTACCAACAACCACCACAAACACCACCAACCAATGCCACCATGAGACCACAAACACCAAAACCACCAACACCACAAACACTATCTAATATTACCACAACAGTCAATGGAACAATGTGACAAAAACTAGGGATTTCTTGAGTTCTTCCTACTATTTTACCATCAAAACTCAAAATTGTAAACCCATTCTCGAAGATTATACAACTAAAAGTTTTATTTTTTATCATTAACTTAAAATCCCTTATTTTAGAAAAAAAATAACAAATATAGAGCACTTCTTAAACTCTGTTGCCTACGAAGACAAAGAAAACAACTGATAAAAGCAAGAATGAAATAGAAAATAACACTATGTGGTCGGGAATGAGAAGAAAAACAATTTGTTGTAGAGGTTTGAGCAAATTTATTGAGTAATTATTGTCTGTACTGTATTGTTGAGTGAGAATGAGAGAGAAAGAATGAGACCTTGAGATTTGAAATGATGAAATACTTTGTATGGGTTGATTTGTATTTTGGAAAAGAATGACAAGTAGTTTTGAAAATGTTAATTTGGTCTGAATTGATCTTAATTATTTTTAAAATCATAAAATAAATGCATAATTTTTAACCCTCTCATCATGCAATTGCCAAAAGTGTAATTCAATTGAAATTGTATAAAAATAATTGAAGTTGTAGTTGACCGAGTACTCTAGGTGACCCGAGACCTCTGCTGACCCTACGAAAACTCACCCCTGATCCTAGATTAATCAATTTAGGTACTATTAGTCTAACATATGAACTCAATTGAAGTTGTAAAAAACAAATTTTCAACATGTTGCATTCAATTTCTCATCT